>NC_137060.1:15935416-15952916 GCF_032717465.1 Coenobita brevimanus | reverse complement strand
AGTACTCATACCATTAGCACTCTCGTGTCGAGAAAACTTTATTTAACTGCAGCTAACGTCAGCTGATTATATTCAGCTAAGTGTCTTAATGGCCTGAGTTATTCTCTTACATACATCATCATCATCATCATCAGGACCTCCTTTCCCACCCTAGGGCAATTTATTTTATGTAGACTTCTATATTTTCATGTACACTAATAGTGTTTTCTTTTTACGGTTCTTATATCTTGCCTTTGCTTTAATACCGCACGGTATGTCTTCTGTACATTTACCATAACTTTTATTTAGCGTTTAAAGGCCAAACACCTATTTTTTTCATACCTCGAAAATCCTTTAGAAAAAATTGATCAAAATAAAATTATACGACAATAGTGAAAATAGGCGTTCTTTATATATATTTTTAACTCTATTTTCTGTGTATAGTCAGAGAAAAAAAATTACCCACTGTCCTATTGCACAGGGTCTTCTTTCACACGGGAATGTCCGTCACTCTTCTTCCTCTCACACATTACAGAGAATCATTTAAGGACAGCGTAAATACAGGGCCTCTCTCAACTTACATATATCTAACAGTAGAGGAAAATAGGCAGAAGAGGTGAAATACTGCGTGAACATATGTCTCTGGTTGTAAGTGGCTATTAAACGAGGGTAAACAGTCACTCATGTAGCTTAATATTTTTCCTTTAATTTTGATACCTATTCATACCATCATCATCATCATATTGTTATCATTATTATTATTTGTTGTTGTTACTGTTGTTGTTGTTCTTGTAATTTACTGACAATTTGGGAGGCATAATAGAAACTTTATGATAAATCGCTATGTATTTTCCTCCATTATTAAACACTAGCTGAATAAAAAGTAAATTTTTTCCCGTATTTCACCACTTATTAGATTTTCTATACCTATTATTTTTGCCCCTATTATATTCTTCCTTTTTCTGTTTTCTGTAATTTATTTTATCAGTTGTTGGAGACCAATTTTATCTTTTACAATATCAAATTCATTTTTGTATCAATAGACATTTTTGGTACAATAATAAATACCAACTGATTCGTACCTCCTCTAGCATTTTTCCCTCACATATCCATTTTATTTACCTATTATTATTATTACTATTATTATTATTAGTAGTAGTAGTAGTAGTAGTAGTAATATTACTATTATTATTATCAATGAGACGTGCTTCATCAATATTTTCGGAATTTCATTTAGCCAAGGATTTTTTTATAAGCTTTAATTCTTAACACATGAAGTCTCTCAGTTTTCCTCCATTTTGAATTTCTTTGCTCTTTCTTGGATTCCATTGTAATTTAGTGTATATCCCATGATTATTTTTATACATCTATACAATTCTCGTTGATAATAAATACTTCTTACTTCATAACACCTAAATATCCTTCTCTATATTATCCGAATTCTGGAGATAATTTTTTTTTCCCCCAGTTACACTTCAAAAACCTGTTATGTTTTAGCTATTAATTCTTTTAGTAACAATTATTTCCTATCTAAGCCTCTCACACTTTTTCAGCCATTTCCGTTTTAGCATTCACATTTTTAAAGGCCGTTATGTTTTAGCAATTTCTTTTTTTTGGGAGGTCAAGCAGTAATTATTCCCTAAATCATGTAACCTCTCACTTTTTGTATCTGATTTCGGAATTTTTTTTAGAAGACCCTTTTTATCAATAACAAATCACATTATATTTTTACAACTAAAGTTTTTTTTTATGTATGATCACTAATGTATGTAACGTCTCCCAATTTTCGTTTCAATTTATTATTATTATTGTTATTATTATTATTATTATTATTATTATCATTATTATTATTCGCGAGTCCGTTTTATCAATTATATATGTAGTTTATTCATTTTAAGGACGATAATTTTCCCTCAAACAAAAGTTACTCATTACCTCATAAAATCTTACAATTTTCCTCCATTTCCATTTTTATCATTTAGTTGTAATTTATTTTTTACTATCTAAATAATAAAATCTTAACGCATAAAACCTCCCACAGAATTTTCCCTGTTCATTTCGATTTTCTATTTCACTGAAGCTAAAATTATAGACGGCGTAATAATCCCAGATGTCCTTTAAGCGGCGGTAAATTGGCGCTGGAGGAGAGTAATTATAGGAGGGGGACATCTTACCTGCCTCCACTAATTAAGCTCATAATGGACGATACAGGTGGGTCGTTTTCCAGGTATACTCCTTGTCATGATATTTCTTTTTCTTTTCTTTCTTTCTTTTTTTTTTTAACACTGTATTCGAATCTGAGCATAGACTATATACCCCGTTCCTGAGGCCCAGCAGTCCTCATACGCGCAACAAATGGCGCTACACATCTTCACATGTCATAATTTTGGGCATTAATTACATGATGAGGGACACTTATTGTTGCATTAGCAGCTGTATCATCATCATCATCATCATCATCATCATCATCATCATCACCATCATCGCCACCACCACCACCAGCACCACCACCATCATCATCATCATCATCATCATCACCTACATCGCCACCACCACCACCACCACCACCATCAACCGAATTCCCCGTTGCTGCATGGGACGGGTAGGTTGCAGAAAAACAAAAATACACAGAGCACAGCATTACAAGTATTACCAAAGGGTGCCGAGTGAAATGGGCTAAGTATTCGTTCACTCATCAGCCAAGCCTTCGAATTTCTTGGCGACACTTCACGAAAACGCGCTTCATGACAGCCGTGGAAGAGAGGGCAAGCAGCGCACGAAAAAAAAAAAAAAAAAAAAAAAAGAGAGATGCAGCTCTAGTCATGTGCTCTTCTCCTTGTGCTCTTCGGCCTTTCGTCCATGGGCTTGTTAATTTGTCCGTTGGTTCCTCCGTTCGTCCGTTGGTTCTTTTGCATAGTCCGTTGGAACGTTGACTCTTCCGTTCGTCCGTTGGTCCATCTGATCTTCCGTTGGCCCGTCCGTTCGATCGTCTGCTTATTCGGTCCTCTGTTGGTCCGTTGCATAGTCCGTTCAGTCGTCATCTGTTTGTCTGTTGGATTATCCGTTTTCCGTTCATCTGTTGGTCTGTTGGCTTGTCTGTTGATCCGCGGAATCGTCCGTTCATTCCTCCCATTGCCCTGTCTTTTCCCTCGTTCTAAAATTATTCCCTCCATCCATTCATTCCTGTCCATCCGTTTCTCTCTCTCTCTCTTACACACACACACACACACACACACACACACACACACACACACACACACACACACACACACACACACACACCATCCCTTCCTGTCCATTTCCGCCCTACACACCTAACAATCTATCCACAATCTATCTACCCTCAATCTCCCTCACTATTACCTGGCCCATAATCTCAAAGTTTGTCCATGTAATACCCATCATCAGCTTCAAAATAAATAAATAAACATGGACAAAATTATATACATCTACTTATACCGCGTACTGTTCCGGAGTCGACCTCAATTGGGAAAGAGTTTATGAAGAATCGTAGCCAGTGAAGAGGACAAACAAGTCTCCATAAGTTAGGCCTGCATTCTAACTGGTACTGAATTCGTAACACCTCTTCCTTAGCGATTTGTTTTGTATATTACACTTTACATTCCCTTATACGTTATCCATATCGCCTTAATATCAATCCCATAAAGTAGGATAATGAGTGATATGCAGAATCGGTCTCCAAAAATTACTAAAAATGCGATTCTAAGCTATGAACAGTATTTTCACCTGATGGAACTGGACCAAGCCTAAAACTAGAATACCCTCCTCAGCTACACGATACTTACTGAGCCATAGTTATGAGGTGGGAATAAATTTTATAGGTTACAAGAAAAAACAGTCCTTCAGTCTGACTTCATTTGGCCATTAGATCAGTCGATGGAAGATGAACTTGTGTCAGAGCCAAAGCAAAAAGCCAAAGTATTAGGCAGTTTTTTTTTTTTTTTTTTTTTTTTTTTGCCACTTTAATATTAACTCTATTTTGGCTGTGAAGTGTATGTTTGCTGCGTGAGTGATGATGTAGGTGTAAACAGATACCGTAACAATAAACACAATTTATGCTTAAAAAAGTCCATAAGTACAACCATCTCTCTCTCTCTCTCTCTCTCTCTCTAAATCGCGATAATGCTTCAATTACGTTTTTTTTCCGCGTATATTTCTCGGAGGTTAAGAATTTCCTTGACGGGATCCAGATTGCCGTAATTGTTGATGATGTCCTGTCATTTTGTCCCGTCCCGTCTGATAGGAACGTTTAGTTGTGATTTGCTTCCTGTTTGTTATTTCTATTTGCTGTCTGTGCGTCTGTTTGTCTCTATCTCTACTTATCTATCTATATCTATCTATATTATATCTATTGACAGACTGATTTGCTAGATAAATATTGATACAGATACAGATAAAACCATACACTTTAGTACGAGGCGTTTCCTAAGCTGAAGAAAATCGTCTGGCAACAGCTAAAATAAACTGAAATGGATGTCTCCCAGGTTTAAGATATAATTTCATAACACTAATCCTGTTAATGGAGAGGGACGCCTACGTGTGGTGTCACTAATATGACCGCGAGGTGAAGCTGCCCAGTTATACAAACGTCCCTAAACTCCTTCCGTTACTCGAAAGGGGGATGGTGAACTGCGGAAGACAGGTAACTTCATGCAGTCCACTGGGTTCACGTTCCAATTAGCCTGGGATTGCAACACTACTACGACTACGACTACTAACTACGGACTACTACTACTACTACTTCTGCTGCACGAGTCAACATCTGCCCCACTGCAACCTCCCCTCCATACCCTCCCTCACTCTTTGCAGTTCCTAATGACACTTCCGCCATGCATAATCTCATAGCAATTGCACAGCTGGAGACAGGGATGAATGATGAATGGTTGCAAATTGGTGCAGGTGATGATTATACAAGAGGAAGGATGTAAATGGGCAGTCTCAGGTCTTGGTAGGGAATATTCCATAACGTTAGTCTCTTTTGCCATTTTTTTTTTTCTAACGTGAAAGGTCTAGGTAAGGTTAGGTTGGGCTGGGTTAGGCTGGGTTGGGTTGGGTTGGGTTGGGTCGGCTTAGGTTAGATTAGGTTGAGTTTGGCTGGTTTGGCTGGGTTTGGTTTAGTTAGGTTAATCTGTTTGGGTGTGATTTTGGTTAGCTTTGTCAGTCTGGCTTAGCTTAGCTACACGCTTAAGGTTAAGGTCAGGTTGGGTTGGGCTACGTTGGGTTAGGTTAGTCTACTGTTTGGTTAAGTTTGTTAGTGCTTGGTTTAGTATAAGTTACGTTGGAGTTAAAAGTTAGATTCATTAGTCTTATAGGGCAAGGTAAATCTCTAAGGGATAGGTTCAGTTAGATAGGGTTAGATAAATGTGCTAGGGTTAGTTACATTAGGCTAGTCTGGGTTTGCTAGTTCTTTAAAAGCTACGTTAAGCTAATCTATTCTCTCAGGATTTGCTTATGAGGTCAATCTGTTAGGGTCAGATTAGGGAATGGTTACCGGCAATTAAATTTTGAGGAATGAGCGTAGAAAAAAGAAAAGAAAAGAAAGGAAAGAGCGAAGCCGAAATAAATGTACAAGATTACGTGTCGTGGGGGGTGGTGGCCGAGGGGACAGATTAGTGGACTGTGAATGGCAGATCACGAGTTCGAATCCTGGCTGTTGTTATGTTTGTTGAATTACTTTTGACTTTCAGCATGCATCGCTTTCACTATGGATACCCATTCCCTTTGCATAACTCACTACAGACACCCCTTCCCTTTAGATAACTCACTACACACACCCCTTCCCTTTGTATAACTCACTACACACACACACACACACACACACACACACACACACACACCTTTCCTTTATATAACTTAGTACAAACACCCTTTCCCTTTATATAGCTCAAAAGACACCCCTTCCCTTTGTATAACTGCCTACAGATACCCCTCCCTTTGTATAACTCACTACAGACATACTTTCCCTTTGTATAATTCATTACACACACCCCTTCCCTTTGTATAACTCACTACACACACCCATTCCCTTTGTATAACTAACTACAGACACCCCTTCCCTTTGTATAATACACTACACACATCCCTTTCCTTTTTATAATTCACTACACACACCCCGTCCCTGTATAACTCACTGCACACACTCCTTCACTTTTTGTAATTCACTACAGTACACACTCCTCATCCCTTCGTATAACTCACTACGGACACTCTTTCCCCATTCGTCCTTTCCCAGCATGGGGAAGGGTTAATACTGGCTTTCACTCTCCCTTAGGTACAGCTTGAAAAGTATCTAATTATTTTTTATGAAGAATATGCTGAAAGGGTTTTTCTTATAACCTTTTTACTTCGACAGATCTCCCTACACTCTATTCATTTCGGTGTTGTGCTGCAGCAAAATATCAAAAGGAATATAACGTTAGACACGAAAAAGTGCTTAGGAAAAGATGCAGAGCCGTAGCATTATGTTATTTTGCTATCGAGGAGCGTGAAATCGACTGCAAACAGACGAAAATTTCCGCTTATCTTTGCAGAGTACTCATAATCTTGCAGGAGCTGCCCAGCATGGAACATCCGGCCTACTGCAGTTATCCTCTTATGTTTTTGCTCTTAAAGTACAGAGGTAGTAGGAATAATATACGAAAACACTTTCTCCCGCTCCGCTCACTAGGGCTTGTCCCGCAGATGGCGTGTTTGCCAAAATACCCCCTTAGAGAACATCATCCTGGACCAAATTCGGAACGTCAGCCACTGAACCCCCAAGAGTTGCGTGTACGTACAAGGTTTCCTTAATGGCGTTTGTTAGGGTTCGGAGCTTGATACATACATACATGCATACATATATACCTACATATATACATACATTCATACAAACATACATATATACATACATGCATACATACATACAATCATACATACATACATACATACATACATACATTGTCAATGCCAATTTAGTATTCATACATGCATACTCAACTTCAGTACATAACATACATATACATACATTACGCATACTTGTATACATACATAAATATATTAACACATACATACACACAACGTCAATGCCTATTTAGTATTCATACATGTATACTCACCTTCAATACATACATTAAATACATACATTCATGCCTGCATACATACATACGTACAGTTTACCTACTTACCTATATTATTATTCACTTGCCCACCTACAGTAGATACAAAAACCTGTCATCACGTGTTATTCTCCCTTTACCTCTCTGTTCATTTAATTACACTCCATCTTCCTAACTACCAACCTACCCACCCAGTTACAAAAATAATCATAAATATCCTAAATTCCTTCTTTTACCTACACATACCACTCTCCACCTACCGACAAGATCAAACCGGTAATAACACGTGTAACTCTCCTTTTACCAACCTTATCACACTCCATCGACACTTTGGTCCCTCCGTTTTCACCATCACGCCTCTTCCAAGTCGCACACATCCTGATTCGACTCCAAATATTCGTGATCTTCTCTTTAAACAAAAAAAAAAAACACAGACAAAAACACCAACTCCCATCAATCACACGAGACAAGAGAAGGAGAGAGCAGTTTACCTCCTCCCTGAATCTCACAGGCGGCTAGCTTACCCTGATGAGTTTGCCATTAACTATTAAAGTGTACTAAATTAAACTTAATAAACAATACTATCGTTGCTTTTCCTGTCTCTCAACCTACATATTTTCATCCTCATTATAGCATACATTAATATTTTTTAGGGAAACTGAGGAGTAGTTTGTTAAAAATGCATCTGATATTTATTGATGGTATCAGAGTACATATTTCACAGGTACCTACCACGACCCCCCACACAGGTCAGTTGACGAATCTTTCAATAATAATTCCTAGTTAACTAAAGCCCACAAATGATACCTCTACCATTAAATCCACGTATAATTATTGAAATGACAGAATAAGAGTATATTTGTAAGAATATTAAGCTACATAATTCCTCTCACGGGCATCCATGTTTCACGCATGTCCCCTACACAGTCCCTCCACACCTCCCTCTCCCCACACCACTCTGTCCCTCTCCCGACATCCCTCCACTTTCCTCCTTTCCCCCCCCCCAAGCCACCTCATCGCAGCAACCCCTCTTATGAACCTTGGGATTTATATAGGGCTTGTCCTGCAGATGGCGTGTCTGCCAAAATACCCCCTTAGAGAACATCATCCTGGACCCAAGTCGGAACGTCAGCCATTGAACCCCCAAGAGTTGCGTGTACGTACAAGGTTTCCTTAATAGCGTTTGTTAGGGTTCGGAGCTTGATACATACATACATGCATACATACATACCTACATATATACATACATACATACAAACATACATATATACATACATGCATACATACATACAATCATACATACATACATACATACATTGTCAATACCAACTTAGTATTCATACATGCATACTCAACTTCAGTACATAACATACATATACATACATTACATGCATACTTGTATACATACATAAATATATTAACACACATACATACACACAACGTCAATGCCTATTTGGTATTCATACATGTATACTCAACTTTAATACATACATACATTCATACATACATTAAATACATACATTCATGCCTGCATACATACATACATACATAAATGCATACGTACAGTTTACCTATCTATCTATCTATTTATATATACATATACTCAACTTCAATACATACAAACATTCAGACGTACAAACTCAACGTCTACATATAAACGAAATTCGTCGTCAATAGTAGGTTATAGTGCATTACCACTCTCTAATTTTTTAATGGTCTAATCCTCCCACACAGTAGAACAAATAAGACAATACAAGGGGAACACATAGATCGGAAGAGAAACACGTTATCCTCGGTCTACCTCTCCCTCTCCCTCCCTGCACCTCACCTACATACACCCTCTTAGTCAGTCTTTCATTCTCCATTCTCTTCACATGTCCAAACCACCTCAGTGTATTTCTCCTAATCTTCTCAAACACATCTACATCCACCCCACAGCGTTTCTTCACTTCTTCATTCGTCAACCTGTCCCTCCACGTCACTCCACACGCTCCTCTCAAGTAACTCATTTCCACTGCTCTCACTCTTGACTTGTTCCCCTCTTGCAAGGTCCATGCCATGCAGTTTACCTACTTACCTATATTATTTTTCACTTACCCACCTACAGTAGATACAAAAACCTGTCATCACGTGTTATTCTCCCTTCACCTCTCTGTTCATTTAATTACACTCCATCATCCTAACTACCAACCTACCCACCCAGTTACAAAAATAATCATAAATATCCTAAATTCCTTCTTTTACCTACACATACCACTCTCCACCTACCGACAAGATCAAACCGGTAACAACACGTGTAACTCTCCTTTTACCAACCTTATCACACTCCATCGACACTTTGGTCCCTCCGTTTTCACCTTCACGCCTCTTCCAAGTCGCACACATCCTGATTCGACTCCAAATATTCGTGATCTTCTCTTTAAATAAATAAACACAGACAAAAACACCAACTCCCATCAATCACACGAGACAAGAGAAGCAGAGAGCAGTTTACCTCCTCCCTGAATCTCACAGCCGGCTAGCTTACCCTGATGAGTTTGCCATTAACTATTAAAGTGTACTAAATTAAACTTAAGAAACAATACTATCGTCGCTTTTCCAGTCTCTCAACCTACATATATTCATCCTCATTATAGCATACATTAATATTTTTTAGGGAAACTGAGGAGTAGTTTGTTAAAAATGCATCTGATATTTATTGATGGTATCAGAGTACATATTTCACGGATACCTACCACGACCCCCCACACACCTCAGTTGACGAATCTTTCAATAATAAATCCTAGTTAACTAAAGCCCACAAATGATACCTCTACCATTAAATCCACGTATAATTACTGAAATTATTGAATAAGAGTATATTTGTAAGAATATTAAGCTATATAATTCCTCTCACGGGCATCCATGTTTCACGCATGTCCCCTACACCGTCCCTCCACACCTCCCTCTCCCCACACCATTCTGTCCCTCCCCCGACATCCCGCCACATTCCTCCCCCCCCCCAAGCCACCTCATCGCAGCAACCCCTCTTATGAACCTTGGGATTTATATAGGGCTTGTCCTGCAGATGGCGTGTCTGACAAAATATCCCCTTAGAGAACATCATCCTGGACCCAATTCGGAACGTCAGCCATTGAACCCCCAGGAGTTGCGTGTACGTACAGTACAAGGTTTCCTTAATAGCGTTTGTCAGGGTTCAGAGCCTGATACATACATACATACATACATAAAAACATACATACATTACATACATACATACATATACTATATTACATGCATGTGTATACATAAATATATCAGTACACTCGTACATACATACATACATATACACATACATACATTCATATACATTCATTACATGCATACTTGTATACATATACTATTATATCAACACAAATACATACATGCATACATACGTCAATGACTAATTGGTACCGCATTCATACATGCATACTAAACTTCAATACATACATTCATACATACAAACATACATTACATACATTCATGCATTCATACATACATACATACGTTTATACATACAAATTCATACACATACAGTACATACATACATACACTCAACGTCAGTACTATTTCATATATACATACATACTCAACTTCAATACAAACATTCAGACGTACAAACTCAACGTCTACATATAAACGAAATTCGTCGTCAATAGTAGGTTACAGTGCATTACCACTCTCTAATTTTTCAATGGTCTAATCCTCCCACACAGTAGAACAAATAAGACAATACAAGGGGAACACATAGATCGGAAGAGAAACACGTTATCGCTAGGCCACCGCGGCTCCTGTACTTCCCTATCTACCTACAAAATCCTCCTAACAGCATTTAATTCCTTCATACTTACAGATTGTATCTTTTCACCATCAACCTAACAACAAGTACATCTCACCACGTTCTATTCTTCCTTCGTTATCTATATCCTTAATAATAATTTCACTTTCCTAACTACAAACCTATCAACATACAAAAAAAAATCTGGCAAATTCCGTTATTTATTTACCTACTTACCAATATACTGTAATTTTTCACTTAACCACCTTCATACAAAAACCTGTCATCACGTGTTATTCTCCCTTCACCTCTATTCGTTTAATTACACCCCATCTTTGTAACAACCTACCTACCTACCCAGTTACATGGATAATAATAAAATATCCTAAATTCCTTCTTTTACCTACACATACCACCCTCCACCTACCAACAAAATCAAACCGGTAACAACACGTAACTCTCATTTTACTAACCTTATCACACTCCATCGACACCTTGGTCCCTCCGTTTTCACCATCACGCCTATTTCAGGTTGCACACATCCTGGTTCGACTCCTAATATTTCTGATCTTCTCTTTAAACACACAAAAAAACACAGACAAAAATAAGGACGCCCATCAGTCACACGAGACGAGAAAGAGAGAGCCGATTACTCCCTCCCGCAAACAGAATCTCACAGCCGGCTAGCTTATCCTGATGAGTTCGCCATTAACTATTAAAGTGTACTAAATTAAACTTAATAAACAATACTATCGTCGCTTTTCCTGTCTCTCAACCTGCATATTTTCATCCTCATCATAGCATACATTAATATTTTTTAGGGAAACTGAGGAGTAGTTTGTTAAAAATGCATTTGATATATATTGATGGTATCAGAGTACATACTTCATAAGTACCTACCACGACCCCCAACACACCTCAGTTGACGAATCTTTCAGTAATAAATCCTAGTTAACTAAAACCCACAAATGATACCTTCACCATTAAAGCCACGTATAATTACTGAAATTATTGAATAAGCGTATATTTGTAAGAATATTAAGTTACATAATTCCTCTCACGGGCATCCATATTTCACGCATGTCCCCTACACCGTCCCTCCACACCTCCCTCTCCCCACACCATTCTGTCCCTCCCCCGACATCCCTCCGCATTCCCCCTCCCCCCCCCTCAAGCCACCTCATCGCAGCAACCCCTCTTATGAACCTTGGGATTTATATAAGGCTTGTCCTGCAGATGGCGTGTCTGACAAAATACCCCCTTAGAGAACATCATCCTGGACCCAATTCGGAACGTCAGCCATTGAACCCCCAGGAGTTGCGTGTACGTACAGTACAAGGTTTCCTTAATACCGTTTGTCAGGGTTCAGTGCCTGATACATACATACATAAAAACATACATACATTACATACATACATACATATACTATATTACATGCATGTGTATACATAAATATATCAGTATACTCGTACATACACACATACACATACATACATTCATATACATTCATTACATGCATACTTGTATACATATACTATTATATCAACACATAAATACATACATGCATACATACGTCAATGACTAATTGGTACCGCATTCATACATGCATACTAAACTTCAATACATACATTCATACATACAAACATACATTACATACATTCATGCATTCATACATACATACATACGTTTATACATATATAAATTCATACACATGCAGTACATACATACATACACTCAACGTCAGTACTATTTCATATATACATACATACTCAACTTCAATACATACAAACATTCAGACGTACAAACTCAACGTCTACATATAAACGAAATTCGTCGTCAATAGTAGGTTATAGTGCATTACCACTCTCAAATATTTTAATGGTCTAATCCTCCCACACAGTAGAACAAATAAGACAATACAAGGGGAACACATAGATCGGAAGAGAAACACGTTATCGCTAGGCCACCGCGGCTCCTGTACTTACCTATCTACCTACAAAATCCTCCTAACAGCATTTAATTCCTTCATACTTACAGATTGTATCTTTTCTCGCATCAACCTAACTACAAGTACATCTCACCACGTTCTATTCTTCCTTCGTTATCTATATCCTTAATAATAATTTCACTTTCGTAACTACAAACCTATCAACATACAAAAAAAAAAAATCTGGCAAATTCCGTTATTTATTTACCTACTTACCAATAAACTAATTTTTCACTTAACCACCTTCATACAAAAACCTGTCATCACGTGTTATTCTCCCTTCCCCCATCTTTGTAACAACCTACCTACGTACCCAGTTACATGGATAATAATAAAATATCCTAAATTCCTTCTTTTACCTACACATACCACCCTCCGCCTGCCAACAAAATCAAACCGGTAACAACACGTAACTCTCATTTTACTAACCTTATCACACTCCATCGACACCTTGGTCCCTCCGTTTTCACCATCACGCCTATTTCAGGTTGCACACATCCTGGTTCGACTCCTAATATTTCTGATCTTCTCTTTAAACACACAAAAAAACACAGACAAAAATAAGGACGCCCATCAGTCTCACGAGACGAGAAAGAGAGAGACGATTACTCCCTCCCGCAAACAGAATCTCACAGGCGGCTAGCTTATCCTGATGAGTTTGCCATTAACTATTAAAGTGTACTAAATTAAACTTAATGAACAATACTATCGTCGCTTTTCCTGTTTCTCAACCTACATATTTTCATCCTCATTATAGCATACATTAATATTTTTTAGGGAAACTGAGGAGTAGTTTGTTAAAAATGCGTTTGATATTTATTGATGGTATCAGAGTACATATTTCACGGGTACCTACCACGACCCCCCACACACCTCAGTTGACGAATCTTTCAATAATAAATCCTAGTTAACTACAGCCCACAAATGATACCTTCACCATTAAATCCACGTATAATTATTGAAATGATAGAATAAGAGTACATTTATGAGGAATTTTAAACTAGATAATTATTCCTCTCACGGGCATCCATATTTCACGCATCTCCCCAACCCCAGACCTGTCCTCCACACCTCTCTCTCCCCCCCCCCACCATCCTGTCCCTCTCCCCACCTCCCTCCATTTCCTCCCCCCCTCCCGGCTACCTCTTAGCAACAACCCCTCTTATGAACCTTGGGATTTAAATGCTCCGTGTGTTTAATTGCAGCATTGTTTACAGTGGTTAAATAGCCAGCTAATGAACAGTGTAAAGTAACTGAATATGTTAGTTATGTATTATTAGATTATGGTAGGTGTTTGTTGCTATATTTTCGTTGCTATCACACGCCATCCTCCACCTTCCTCATCCTTTCTGCTCCCTCTTCCCTCTCCTCCCTTCCCCCTTCTCCTCCTCCTCCTTCTCCCTCCCCTCCACTCTCCTCTCTCTTTCAACTTTAATATACAGAATAGGACCATTTCTCTCTCTCTCTCTCTCTCTCTCTCTCTCTCTCTCTCTCTCTCTCTCCACTGCCACATTTTACAACGCTACATTTCACACCTCACACAGCCACGCTACACATTACCACACCATACCAAACCACGTACCACCACGCCACACTCTCCCATACCTCACAATGCCACACCACACACAGCCACACCTCACACAACCACATCATACTGCACCAATCATCGCCACACCCTCCCACAATGCACACTGCCACACCACATAACATTAGTCTACCACATCTCACACTATCATTGTCACATTTCGCTTCTGGTCATTCGTCACCTATACCTCCCAACACACCAGGATAACAGCATACTACATCATTACTATAGTCAGTTTTAATATTACTTAATGGGAAACCCTCACAACTTGAAAGCTTAGATATTGTTGCATGGAAATCCTCTGAGACTTATCTGTGAAGTAGGAAGGTCGCCCTCTGTTTACTGGCTAAATCTAACTTCCAATTTGGCTACACTTGGCGGACAACTGAGCTGAAGGGGTTAAGGAACTTTGCCAAGTTGAAAAAAAAAAAAAGCTCTATACCTAAAATAAACCTAAGATACTCATCCAAAAATCCTAAATGCAAGAACACTTAAGGAGCGAAAATCTACGCCATGGTAGCACTACCTCCTTTCATTTTTTTTCTACCGTAACCTTGACCTTTGACTATTTAGCCAATATTTTATCGTGTGTTCCTCTGATGCTACTTAGTATTCATAGTTGGTGCAATTCCATACTTTTTCTTTTTTCATAATATTCCTAACAGGCGGACGGACGAACAATCCACGACAGAAACATAACATCATTGTCTATCAATCTATCAGTCAGTCTATCTGTCTGTCTGTCTATCTATCACAGTCGTATATATGAAGCAATACCATTATCCACACATATAAGCTAGGGAAATACTGCAAGCATATCCAGTGAGAAGGTGCACCAACAGAAAATCCTCCTCCTCTTCCTCCTCCTAATCCTCCTCCTCTTCCTCCTCCTAATCCTTCTCTTCTTCTTCGACTTCTTCTTTTTCTGTCTCTCACTCCCCACTCTCTCCATAAGGACACATAATCTCATAAACACAAGTGCTTAATAGAACGCAGAGAAATATATACATGGCTTGCCTGAATATACCTTTGTAAACATCACATACACCTGGTTTAAATTATCCTTGTTAGTATCCTTCATATAAACTCAAAAAATATTAATAAATTTTGTGATTGAATACACACACACACACACACACACACACACACACACACACACACAAATATGTTCACATAAACATGCAGACACACACCCATTCATTCATGAACACTATTGATGCGGAAGTTATGTGTATGATGTTTATGACTGGATACGAGTATTGTATTTTTTCAGTGACAAGCATACGTACACAGATACACCTTAGTTACACACACACACACACACACACACACACACACACACACACACACACACACACAAGACTCACAAGACAGCACAATACAACCCTCCCTCTTCACCACCACCACCACCACCACTACCAAAAACACAATCTTTAACTCCTGAACATATCGCCTACCATCCACCTCTCGTTCTTATCTCCCTCCATGAACGTAGATAAGGCAGTGAACGCCCTAGCAAGAATTAAGAGAGTGTATGTTGGCGGGTAGCAATGGGGAAGCTGTGTGTGTGTGTGTGTGTGTGTGTGTGTGTGTGTGTGTGTGTGTGTGTGTGTGTGTGTGTGTGTGTGTGTGTGTGTGTGTGTTTGGAGGTGGCAGTAGTTTGGTGAGGTTGAGAGAGAGAGAGAGAGAGAGAGAGAGAGAGAGAGAGAGAGAGAGAGAGAGAGATGGCAGAATATCGCCAGAAGTTTATAAATAAAACTGTCTACATCTTTAAAACTGTAATGATGCCTGATTTAGATACCAATATAATTATCATTATTATTATTATTATTATTATAGTTCTTGCCTAGATCCCGTTGGTTGAACCGAGATAGGAAACGAACAGTGCACTCTCATTTTTTTGCTTCTTATTTCTGTTTTTTTTTTTTTTTTAAGGTACACTTAGCTAATTTACGTTCTAATGGATGCACAGTGGCGGCAGAGTAACAGGAATTATTATTATTTTTGTTATGTCTTGTTCTTAAATTATGTGAACAAAGTGACGAGGAACACAAATGCGAGGAGATGAGGAGAATTAATTTACTCTAAGATGAGAGAAGGAAATAATGTGAGATTTGAAAGCAAGATTAGGAAAGTGATACTGAGATGAAAAATAAAGAGGATAGTAAGGATAGAAGAGAAACCAAATAAATAGATAAAGCGAGAAGAACGATGATAGAGAAAAGAAGGGAAACAAAAGAAATAAGATGTAATAAGGAAATAAAGATGAAAGGGAGAGGAGATGAAAGAAAATCAGGAGACACGAAACCTTGTAAGATTATTATTTTTTTGTGAAGGAGAAAAAAGAAAAGGAAAAGAAGCGATGCAGTAAGATGAGAGGCAGTAGAAGGAGAAATAGGAAAAATAAGATCAAGTTACAGGAAAGAGATGAATGGAGGCAAATGAGAGGAGATATTTTAAAGCGAATGATAAAAGGTAGAAAACAGGGAAGAGAGATATGAAAAGATACGGCAAAGAGAGAGAGAGAGACTGAAAAAGGAAATGGCATAGAGACAGTGCAAAACGAGACAGATAAAAAAAAAAAAAGTATGAAAAATAAAGACCAAAAGATATGGGAGATACAGAAAGAAAAGAAAAAGAAAAAGGAGAAAGCATAATGAAAAAAACAGAAAGCCATATGGAAGCGAAAAAGAAAGTACATTGCAGTCTGAAAAATAAAGCTAATATTAAAGACTAATAAAGAAAATATATATACATCTGAAAACTAATTACCTCTTATAACATTCTGAATTTAATCCTGACAGGTAAATTACGTGTACTCCATCATTAGTATTACTTGTTATCTTATCACATATTTTTATCTGTTGTGAGGCTAGATATACACGACACTAAAACCCACTTTATTTATATTTATTTATATTTATTCAGATGCGAGGGGAGTAAGACAGTCTCTGCATGGAGGATGAGATTAACACCTTCAATCTGACGACGTATTAGATTTGCTTGTTTGTTTTCATAAAAGGTTTGATTAACAT
>NC_137060.1:15817916-15927916 GCF_032717465.1 Coenobita brevimanus | reverse complement strand
CAACCCACTTCTGAGAGTGTGGGCAGTAATGATACAGAAAGGTAAGATTCGTTCCAGCATCATCACATACGAAACTTACGCAGTGCTTTACGTTCTCCTTAATTTTTCAGTAATGAGGCCGAAAACGCTCATCCTGAAAAACATTACAGAGATTTTTAGTGTTCGGATAACGTCTTTTGAACATTTTTTTTTTTTTTGGTAATAAACTGTAGAAGAAATGTGTGCATAAAGGAAGATGGGTACCTCTGATAGACACGACATTTAGTTCATATTACTTGACGGTGTACTTGAAAAATGAAATTGGTATGAAAAACTATGGTGTAATGAGTTGATCAATAATAGAGGAATCAGTCAATAGGAGACTAAACGGCCGGGGAGTGTGATAATAGGGGGCAGAAAGACCTAATCTAATCGATCCTAACGTACAGCTCTCTCTCTCTCTCTCTCTCTCTCTCTCTCTCTGTAGGCTTGTAATTCTCTCTTTCCCTCCTGCTACATTTTTCCTTCCTCTACTCCATGACCTCTCTCTCCCCTCCCTTCCCCTCCCCTCTCAACACCCACCCGCCTCCCCTCAACACTTCCCTCTTTCCCATAGCTGTCACCCTCTCTGCAAGATCGGCTGTTGAGCTGTCTTTGTCCACACGCACACTCAATTGCACACAACACTCCCATCTAGTGTTTCGTCGAGTGCGGTGGTAGTTGTGGTGGGAATGGTGGTAGCTGTGGTTTGGAGGATGGTTGTGGTAGGAGTGGTGATAGCTGTGATTGTGGTAGGAGTGGTGGTAGTTGTGGTTGTGGCTGTTAGTGTGTTGGTAGTTGTGGTTGCTGCTGGAGTGTTGGAATGGAGGTAGTTGTTGTATTAATGCAGATGTGCTTGTGATTGTGGTAGTTGTGATTTTAGATAATCGTCATTGCTGCTCGGGTAGAGGGACCGCAAATGAAGTGGTAGTTGTGGTAGTTGTGGCTGGTGTAGTGGCTGTCGTGGTTGGAATAGTGGTAGCTGTGAGTGTATGGGGGAATGGTGGTAGTTGTGGTAAGGATGGTGGTAGTTCTGGCTGTGGTGAGAGTGGTGGTAATTGTACTAGTTTGTGGTAGTTGATGTTATTCTTACACTAGACAGCTGTTGTTGTTGTGGTGGTGGTAGTGGTGATGGTTGTGGTAGTGGTGGTGGATGCGGCTGTTATTGTTGCTCTTGTGGTTATTATAGTTGTTGTTGTTGTTGTTGTTGTGGTTCCAGGTCCATCTCAAATGTGAAACCCGTGGACTGCAGGCTGAAGTTACTCCTACACTCTACCATCTTTCTTCCAGGAGATAGGGAGGGAGTTGAGGGACGTTTGTATACCCCGGTCAGTGGAGCTGCCTGGATATATTAGTGCCACCATGTGAAGGCGTCTCTCCGGCACCTACACTTGTAAATGGTGAAAATAGTTTGTTTTACGGATATCTATTATTTGTATTTTTTTTTTAGCAGGGTGATGGTTGATGTGTGTGTGTGTGTGTGTGTGTGTGTGTGTGTGTGTGTGTGTGTGTGTGTGTGTGTGTGTGTGTGTGTGTGTGTGTGTGTGTGTGTGTGTGTGTGTGTGTGTGTGTGTGTGAGAGAGAGAGAGAGAGAGAGAGAGAGAGAGAGAGAGAGAGAGAGAGAGAGAGAGAGAGAATACTTTTAGAACAATATTAGAGCGAATTATCAATCAAGCCAACAGACACCTCATTTAAGAACTACAAAGACCTAACCTTATTCATATGTATCTCATTTTATTATTAAAATTGCTCTCCCTCTCCCTCTCTCTCTCTCTCTCCCTCTCTCTCCAAAAACAATCTAGAATTTTCTCTCAGGTAACCACCAATTTTTTCCTAAATATCAATATATCTATGATTATAAATATCATCATTATCATAGGCCTTGATTTTCATATTAAAATTGCCTCCCGTTAGCAATAATGAAATAAAAATGCCATCAAACTGCTCGAGAGAGAGAGAGAGGGAGAGAGAGAGAGAGAGAGAGAGAGAGAGAGAGAGAGAGAGAGAGAGAGAGAGAGAGAGATGGAAATATGGTACACAGGATCCTCTAACCATTTAAATATTCTAAACACAAAAAAAACTCTATACACTAGAAGTATATAAATGTACACAAAAAATATTTTCAAATGTTGCTATGATTATTTTTGTTCTTTTTTTTGAGAAGTAAAAATTATTTCGAAGTCCAAGTCATGAAAAATATTTTCTCTATGTTTGATAGAGTCGATTTTCATATTTTTAGTTGCATTAGTAACAAAATAATAATAAAAGTAATAATAATAACTATTCAGTAATAATAATAATAATAATAATAATAAAAAATAATAATCTATCTATCGATCTATCTATAGCCAGACGCCATAATCTGGTAAAGGGTGGCCGTTTGTCTTGAATGATAATAATAATAATATGAAGAAAACCACCACCGCAACCATCAACCAACAACAACAACAATGACAATAATAATAATAATAATAATAATAATAAAATAATAATAATAATAATGATAATAGTAACATCTCTAATTACAGTATATAATGAAAGTTCTCCTCTTGATATTTACCTCAGTATTAATAACGAAATAATAGTGAGTAATAACAACAATACACTCAATGACGATGCGAAATTTCATCCTTCAATTTGCCACTCTAAATCTCACATCACTTAATAATATCCCTTTTAATTGTAACTATCTGTCATTATTTTTTTTTTTCTTCTTGACCTGCCACTCACTCGGCAACATGCAACGCTGTCTTCAATTGCAGGATCGTGCAGGTTGCAAGAAGGGTCCTGATGGGAGAGGGAGGGAGAGGAGAGAGGCGAGGGGGAGAGTGAGGGGAGGGGGAGAAGTGAGGAAGATAGGGAGTGGTGAGGGAGACGGTGGAGGGAAGGGGAGAGGGGTGGGAGAGAAGGAATGAGGGAGGTAACAGGGGAGAGGAATAGAGGGAGGGAAAGGGGGAGGGAGGTGCTGAAGAAGGGTTGGTGGTAGTGGATGGACTGGGGTAGGGGGATGGGTGGAGAGAGAGAGAGAGAGAGAGAGAGAGAGAGAGAGAGAGAGAGAGAGAGAGGGAGAAAGGGGGAGGGAGGTGCTGAAGAAGGGTTGGTGGTAGTGGATGGACTGGGGTAGGGGGATGGGTGGAGAGAGAGAGAGAGAGAGAGAGAGAGAAGCGGTAGGTGAAGGAAAAGGCCGGTGGGAGGAGGAAGGGAGAAAGGAAGAGGGGAAAAGGAGTTGGTGGGAGGGGAGAAAGAAAGAGGGAAGGAGAAGAGAGAGGAGAGAGTGAGGAAAGAAATGAGGGAAGAGGGGTAATAGGCTTAGAGGGAGGTATATAGGAGGGGGAGGGGAGGGAGGTAGTGAGAGGTAGGAGAGGGATGCAGTTATGTGGAGGGGAGGGGGGCAGTGAGGGGGAGGGGAGGGAGGCAGGGGGGAAAAAGGGGGGACCAAGTGTTTTTTTTTTTATTTTTTCAACGTGTATCATTTTACACTTGTCTTTATTTTATCCTCACATTTCCGCTTCTTTTTTTTTTTCTTTCTTTTTTTCAGCTATTGTCCTTTCCTACAAACATCGACCTTTTTAACTTTGTTCATGTAAATAGCCCAGCGAAAAAATATTGCGACAATGGACCAGAGTGTATGAAAATAAAGACAGGAGTGAAATAATTATGAAATAAAAGCAGTGATAATAAAGCAGCAAGAGGTCGAAAACAGTCAGGTATAACAATGAATAAATAATAATAATGATAATAATAATAATAATAATAACAATAATAATAATAATAATAACAATAATGGAAGATAATGAAAAAATAAAGACAGTAATAATAAAGACCCCTGAAATGATGAAAATAAAAGCAGGAGTAAAATAATGACAAAATAATAGCAACAAAAATAGAGCAGAGAGAGGATGAAAATAGTCATGCATAAAGTAACGAAAAAAAACAACAGTAATAATAAAGAACTAAGAGAGGGCGAAAATAAAGTTAAGTATAGAATTGTAAAAAGCAGTAATAATATAAAAAAAAGAACGAAAATAAATAAAACAAAGACCATCACCCACGTATTCCCTGAGCGACGTAAACCCTTTGGCGACTACGATTTCTCCCGTCTTAAGAAAATCGTCTGGTGTTATCTTAAGTTCCTCCCCCACTCGAGATGATTTTTAACCCCCTCAGACCAATGACTTATATACTTTATAATTTTACTCTTGCTACCTCCAGATGCCTTTTTTTTTTTATTATTTATTTATTTATTTTTTTTTTAACACAGGGAGGATTTTTAGAACTCGAGGGCTTAATATGGCCTTCATTAACTCTTTGATTACTAGAGGTCTGCCTTAAGCTGAATAAACTCGTCTGAACTAGCAAGAATAAATTAAAAGAATACGTCATTCGAAGATGGGGTTAAGCCTGTCACTGCGAAAATTGATTTCAACTGAGGAAAATCCTCTGGTGCTGCTCCAAGTGCACCATGAACAGCAGAAAAAATAATAGTAACAGAAGTAGTAATAATAATAATAACAACAATTATCATCATCATCCTCATCATCAAAATAAAAATAACAAATAAATTAATGAATATATAAAAAAAACTCATTCAAACTGACTATCATTTTTTTTTTACTTTCTGCTGATAATCTTACTCAAATCAAAAAGGATACCTGGTAATTATTGGGTTAATGAAGGCTGCATCTAGCCCCTTCGGTTTCAAAAGTGTTCTCCTAAGATATGTCAATTGGCCTGGCAGCAGCAAGAATAAACACAGAAATCAGACATTGCCAACACCCCCAAGAGAATGCAAACTGGTCTCCACATAGCTACAGTACAACGACATCCCTCAGCGCAAATTACCACGAGGATAAACTAGAAAGCACTCAGAAAGAGCACATCTCCGCCAATGCCAATACGCTTAAAAAGATTCGGTATCCGGATCTGGATTCCGATCCACCCAAAAATTTCATAAAATCTTTCATTGCCCATGGCCCACCCCTCCTCAAATTTCACTGAGAATTTATCAAGATACTGTGCGTAATACTCAGAATCCGGAATCGGATCAAATCCATAATGTTATCACGTTTTCCTTGGCTCATGGCTCACCACAAAATTTCAATGAAATTTATTGAGAACTTTTGGAGATACCGTCTGGACAAACAGAAAGACAGACAAACAAGTGAATACATAACCTCCTCCAACTTCTCTGGTGAAGGTAATGAATATGTAGAAACACATGATGCCGAAATCTGTTTGCCTGTACAGTCACGAAGAAGTATTTTGGAAAAGTATAAAGCGGTACTATCGTCTTATTCTGCCCCTGAGCTAAGGAAAATAGGCTGCCAAAGGACGAAAATCTCCGCAAAGTTAAAATGTATGATCTAAAGTGGTAGCCGGAGCAAAAATAAGAATGACCTGCCAAAGGATCGCTATCTTCTATGATATATTGGTATTCCTCTAATTACATTATTATTGGCCTCAGTGACTAATGTTTAAAAAAAATAATTGCTCGAGGGCATTTTTTTTTTTTTTTTTTTTTTTTGGAAATTCTTGTGGAGGTTTTCCATTTTCTGTTAATATTTTCCAATATTTTCCTAGTACCTTCAGATTTTTTATTTAGTTGCTAGGAAGTTTTTCGAAATTGGGGAAGTTAGTTGTTGTGGCACCATACTCATTTGAAATTATTAACCCAGTGGACTGCAGGCTTAACTCGCCCTTCTCCTGCAATCCAGCATCCTTGTTTTGGGGGATTGGGAGGGAGACTAGGGACATTTGTAAATCGAGGAGTAGAGCAGCCCAGTTATACCGGTGCCACCACACGAAGGCCTCTCTCCAACACACAGGAAGGGTTAGACGCAGCCATCATTAACAACTACACTTCCACAGATCCCTCCCAAGATCATAAATTTCTCAAAAAAAAGATAGGAATGAAGGAAGACATGACTGTAATGAAGGAGTTTAGCATCAATTAAATCACAATAGTCGGCTCGTTTCCACTTGATAAATATCCCCAACACCTTTCAGCTCAGTTCGTGAACAAAAGTAGTCAAACTGGATGATAAATTCGACTAGTAACCAAGGAGATTCATTTCCACCTCATAACTAAGGCCAATTGGATTTCATGTAACGACGGCTTGGTATTTAAGAAGCAGGAGTGGCCCAGTCCCGCCAGATGAAAACAATTTGACTAAAAAAAAAATAAAGGAGGTAAAAATAAAGGAGTATCAAAATTTTTTCCTTAGAGATTTTCATAACAAAAAAAAAAGGAAGGTAGATACTGATTATTGCAATGCTCTCTCTCTCTCTCTCTCTCTCTCTCTCTCTCTCTCTCTCTCTCTCTCTCTTTCTGTCTGTCTGTCTGTCTGTCTGTCTCTCTCTCTCTCTCTCTCTCTCTCTCTCTCTCTCCATCGCGATTCTCCCAGTCTTATTTTTGCGCGTTCTCCCACCTTTTATTTTTGCTACAGGTATAATCAAGCCAAAATTATTACCTTGAAAACAGGTAATTAAAACGAGAAGGTGCTTCAAAATTATGGGAACCTTGGAGTAATGAGGATGGGAAAGGAAAATGGGAAAAGTTTGATCATTTTTGCTTTTTTTTCTGATGGGTTGGATTTTTGCATGCGTGAGAGAGAGAGAGAGAGAGAGAGAGAGAGAGGAAAATTTGAAAAGAATGATTATTTTTGCTTTTTTTCTGATGGGATAGATTTTTGCATGTGTGTGTTAGAGAGAGTTATTTTTGCTTTTTTTCTGATGGGATAGATTTTTGCATGTGTGTGTTAGAGAGAGAGAGAGAGGGAGAGAGAGAGAGAGATGAAAAATGATGGTGTTGTGAAGGAAAGTGTTTGCGGCAAGAAATGCGTTGCAAAATCTTCGCTATCTTAATTCTTCCTTAATTCGCATGGCATTCCAGTCTGCGATTTGTTTTTGCTTTTTGCTCGGTGTTTCTCTTTCTTCCTTTCCTTTCTTTTCTTCCTTCTCTTTCTCTTCTTCTTTTACTTTTTTCTTCCTCGTTTATTTTAATTTTTCTCTTTTCTCTGTTTTCATCTTTTCCTTGTTCTCGAATTTCTTGTGCTTTTTTTTACTTCAAGCTTTTTTCTTATCTCTACTTCCTACTTTTACATTATGCCTACCATTTTTTTTTAATTTTTCGTTTTTCACATGCTTTCTTTTTTTACGATTAGGTTTTCCTTCAAATTATAACAAAAAATTTTCCCTCCTTTTTTTTTTGTGTGTTTTGCTTACAGTTCAAAGACTTCCTTTTTTTTTTTTTTTTCCCACTCCTCTGATTATTTTTTCTTTTGCTTTTCGTCATGTTTCCAGTACAATAATTCCAAGTCCATTTCCTTCATCATTTGCCTCTTCCTTTGCAGATTATTTTGCGTTTTACTTTTTTGTGACGCCGGAGAGGGACGCCTACATGTGGTGGCACCGATATGACCGAGCTGCTATGCTGTCCGGTTGTAAACACTTCCCCCAGCTCTCTCCTTATCCCCCGAAAACAGGATGGTGGGCTACAGTAGGGCAATTTAAGCCTGCAGTCCACCGAGTTTACGTGCAAAGGAGGATGGAGCTGCAGCTACTACTGTTTTTCCTCTCTCTCTCTCTCTCTCACTGTTGGCACTTAGTAACCTTTTTTTTTACATCTTTCCCTTTTCTCTCTTTACAATTCACTTTTATTTCTTCTACTGTTCTTTTTTTTTCAAATTACCTTATTTATATTCTCTGTTATCTTCCTACTTTCCTTATTTTTTTTATTGTTTATACCTTGGCTTTCCTGTCTTCTTGGTGGTCCTTTTTCTTTGCCTTATTATCATACTTCCTGCGTTTTCCTTGTACATTTTACTTCGTTTTTACTTACTTTATTCATCTTTCCTTCACTAAATTCTGAATGAATTGTTCATCTGCTTTCCCTTCTTGGCTCTTTCCATTTTCTTATTTCTTACCAGTAAATTCGATTTCCTTTCTTTCAGAATTTCAAGTCACAATTTTCCCTTTCTCTTTTTCTCTCTCTCTTTTTTTTTTTCATTAAATTCTGTATTTAGTCTGCCTATTATACTTCTTGTTTCTGTTTTCCATCATGTTTTTTTTTTTCACTTTCATTTTTGTTTTCATATCGATTTTCTCCTCGTCGTTCACTTTTTTTTTTTTTACGATTTTTATTTTCCACATAGCTATACTTCCCAGGGTCTGATTTTTCTTTCTTTCTTGATCATTTACTCGTATATTTTCCTCTTCACTCACCTTTTTCATCTAATCTTTTACTATTTTCTTGTTAAATATCTTCTTTATTACTTGCTTTCTTTCCTGTCCACTTGTTTCATCATCACTCTTCTTTTTCTTCTTATCATCTGTTTTCTTATTTTTCCTTATTCTTTTCTTGCTCTTGGATGCAATTAAATTCTTCGTTTTCTTTCAAGTTTGGGTGAGGGAAAAAATTAGCTTCATCGTTTCTGAGATTTATTTCTCGTTTGCGTTTATTCTTTTATTATTTTTCTGCTGCTTGGTTGTGTGAGGTAACTCTCTCTCTCTCTCTCTCTCTCTCTCTCTCCTGTCTTTCCCCTTTGCAATTTCCTTATCCCGTCCCCTCTTATTTTCCTCATTCCCTCTTTCCTCCTGTCTTCATTCTTCTTTCGTTATTTTCCTTCCTCTCATCTCTCTTCACATCTTTTCAGCGATTTTTTTTTCTTCGGTAATTCATAGTCCTCCATTTTTCTCTCTTAACAGTATTTTTAGTCAAACTTGTTATAGGTGAACTGCCGTTGTGTGTTTGCGTATTTTTGTCTTTATGCGGTTTTGCCTATTTATATCTATGTATGTCTCATTTACTTACACACACACACACACACACACACACAAATGTAGTTCTCTCTCTCTCTCTCTCTCTCGCTTTTTGTCTATGTATCTGTCTATTCGTGCATCTATCTTTAACTATCAGTCTGTTGATTTTTCCGTTTTTCTCTGTATATCAGTCTTATATCTGTCGACCTGCTCTCTCTCTCTCTCTCTCTCTCTCTCTCTCTCTCTCTCTCTCAAGTCACCTGGGCCAAGGAGGATGATAAATTGGCCTTTGTCTCGATCAATTGCTTCTAATTAGGTGGTCCCCTGTACGCCATCCATCTTGTTTTACTGCCTTTGTGCCTCCAACCTCCAAATTCTTACCTCCAACCTCCAAATTCTTACCTCCAACCTCCAATTTCTTACCTCCAACCTCCAATTCCTTCCTCCAACCTCCAATTTTTAGGCATGACCTCCAACTGTTTCTTCCAACTTTGACGCTTTTCATTTTTTTTATTTTTAGTTTTGCCTCCTTTATTTAGTTTTCTTTTCTACCCCCCTGTTTTTTGTCTCTATTTTTTTCCCTCCAAACTTTATTTTTTTCCTCCAAGTCTCAGTTTCTACCTACAATTTTTTTTCTTACTTCCAACCGTCATTCTTCACCTCCAAAAATAATTTTTCTTGCAAAATTCTCTTCATTAGATACTGGACTTCAAATTTGTTTCTTACGTAGAATTAATTCTTATGTTTTACCTCCAACCTTCAGATCTCTCCAACTTCCACCTTCAAAACATTTCCTCGAACAGCTTCTCTCCATTACCTTTACTCCAACTCTTCTAAATTCTAATTCCATTTTTTATCCATCAAAGTTCCACCAAATTCTTACCTCCAACTTCCAAACCTCCAATTCCTTACCTTCAAAGCTTTCCCCCCCCCCTCCATCAAGCTCCCACCTCCAAAATTTTGCTTCCAGTTTCAAGCATTCACCTCCATACCTCGAATTTCCATACTCTCCCTCTTATACCTCCAAATCCTACCTCCATCTTTCTTACTTTCCTAATTTACCTTCAGATCCTGACTCCAACTCCATACCTTTACTTCCTTGCCTTCAATTTCTTTTCCTCCATATTCTTACCTCCAATACTTTACCTCCAACTCTACCTCCAGCACACTGCCTCCAGTTCTCTCTCCTAAGCAAACAGTATTTTCGTTGTAACTAAAATTGGGGGTTGATCATTTTCGCTTTTAATGGCGGTAGTTTCTCTGTCTTTCTCTCTGTCTCCGTTTCGCTCTCTCTCTCTCTCTCTCTCTCTCTCTCTCTCTCTCTCTCTCTCTCTCCTTAAACATCCCTTTTAACTTTACATCTTTGTTTTTCTCTGCATATAGTTTATATTTCTCATGTCTGTCTATCTTTCACTGTCTCCGTCCGTTCGCCCCTCTCTCTCTCTCTCTCTCTTTGCCCCACCCTATCCACTCCATCTTGCTTTGTGGCTGTTTCTTGGAACTGGAGTTTGTGTCGTAGGGTTCACTCTTCTCTCTCTCTCTCTCTCTCTCTCTCACACACACACACACACACACACACACACACACACACACACACACACACACACACACACAAACGCAGCAAACACCTCAACATCCTACACTAAACCTTTCTTAAATTTTCAATCGACGCTGTTCTTCCCTTCAGAATTAATCGATACTCCAGCCAAGCATCACATCGACAAATCCCCGGCCATATTATTTAAAACACACAATCATATATGCAAATACGAAAATAAACACCGGGCCATCTAGACGTATATGCTCCAGTGATCCTTAAAAGTTGAACATACGTAACTTGGCTACAACAGATGGTGATATTTACGCTCGCAATGAGGTGACGTGGTTAAAGTTTTCCTCCTTCTACTGACAGACGAATATAATGGACGATTTTATGCAACTCGTGTACTGAAGGACTTGGATAATTCTCTTGCGTGTTGCAGGGAAGGAGTGGTCAATGTTACTTGTGTCTGCCAAGTGACATTTTCCACTTCTCGTAACATTTCTTTTTTCCTTTTTGACGTTGGCTTTTCTGTGTCTAGGGATAACATGACTGGTTGCTTTGTTTTTTTTTATATCAGTGTAGGTTTCCCATAATAATATTCATGTTTTTAGTGTGTGTGTGTGTGTGTGTGTGTGTGTGTGTGTGTGTATGTGTGTGTGTGTGTGTGTGTGTGTGTGTGTGTGTGTGGGTGGGTGGGTGGGTGGGTGGGTGTTTACGCCTACTGATTACGAGACTGATTAATATTATCCGTATCATCTTCAAATCCACATAACATTTTTCACGTATTTTAGTGTTTGCCTTGTTTTTTTTTTTTTTTTTTTTTTTTTTTTACACTGGTTGCAAATTAAATTACTGTTTTCATGAGGCGGCCAAAATGTCTACACACCCCACACCAGCAGACTGAGCCGTCCTCGCATAACACAAGAGAGTCAGGTGAGTGTTGAAGGGGATACAGCATAAAAGCAAACCTGAGAATACTATGAGGGGTAACTTGGACAAAAGGATATGAAACTTTTTTTCTTTTTTAACTACTCAACAACGAACTCATATTTCCACGGTACACCCTCCCCCCCTCCTACGGTACACCATCCCCTCTCCCACGGTACACCATCCCCTCTCCCACGGTACACCATCCCCTCTCTCACGGTACACCACCCCATCTCCCACAGTACACCACCCCCTCTCCCACGGTACACCATCCCCTCTTCCACGATACACCACCCCCTCTCCCAAGGTACACCACCCCCTCTCCCACAGTACACCACGCCTTAATCCTGTCATCTTGTTTTTTGGGGGGAGGGACGGCGGGTTACGCAAAGAAGAAAGAACCAAAGACTGAGAGCCTGCAAACCTTCTGTTCATTTCGAGATGCCAAGACACATTACGTTTAGAAGACAGGAGGTCGTAGGCAGTGGGAAAAATTGACGGGTTGTACATCGTCGTGGTCAATGCTCTCAAGATCTACATAAAGGTAGGACTGTAATTTCTTTGACATAATACTGATATGCAATTAACATCTTAACCTAAAAAAATCAACTCTTCTCAGTCAGTTATAATTCATTCACAAGAAGGTCACTTAAGCATATTTTGATACAGTGAAATCTAGACTGAAGGCCGTTCTACTTAACCTGAGATCGAGACCGTATCGTCAGACCCCTTTTGTTTGACACTGTTATTGAAAGACATAATGAAAAATAAAAGAAATCTGACCTGTTAGTTTTGTTTATATGTGTGTGATGTACAGTGAAATGAAGTCAAATTTTCTATCTTCACTATATTTCTACTTTCACCTGGCCTAAAACTGTCATCTCTCCATCTTGAATGCTGAACTGCAACAAGAGATTAACACTAAAATATAATGCCAGTCACAAGGAAACGCTATGGAAAGGATGTAGAGCTGCAACATTGTCTTTTTCTGCCGCTGAGTTACGTGAAATAAGCTGTAAAAGACCGAAAATATGAACCAAGTTCAAGAACTATGGTGTTTTAGATCTGACAGTCATTTTTTAATGCCCTTCCTACACCTCCACGCATTCTGAATCAATAATACAGACGAGTGAATTTCTCTCCCTCTACCTCTTCCATACAAACACAGATGCTCACTCAATATTTTGGTGCCGTCCCTTAAGCCTCTCTCCTCTTCTCTCTCTTTTTCTCAGCTTTACTCCTCTCTTCAGCCAGTCTTCATTCCTTCCCATTATCTCTTCTCTTACATTTTTACTTTCTTTTTATCTTTTCCCATATCTTTTGTATCCTCTCTTCATTATTTTCCCACTCCTCTTCTCTTCCCAATTCCACTCTTCTTCCTCTTCATCTCTCCCCATGCACTTCTTCCTTATCTCTTCCCATTCACTTATTCCTCTTTATCTCTCCCTCATCCACTTTCTCCTCTCTATCTCTCCCTCATCCATCTCTCATCACCTTTGCCCCCAACCACCCATTATCTCTTATCTTTTCCCAAACATCCACCTTCCTATGCACAAAAATGAGAGAGAGAGAGAGAGAGAGAGAGAGAGAGAGAGAGAGAGAGAGAGAGAGAGAGAGAGAGAGAGAGAGAGAGAGAGAGAGCTGTCTGAAATTGCAAGGCCTTATATGGAGGCGACCGCTTGCAACTGTTCAATAATTCCGGGTTGCAAAGTTTCCTCTGTGCATTTTAAATAGAATCACTATTTTTTTCCCTCCTCGCTACCTAGAGAGAGAGAGAGAGAGAGAGAGAGAGAGAGAGAGAGAGAGAGAGGGAGAGAGAGAGAGAGAGAGAGAGAGCTGGTAATTTGCAGGTACTCTTTGGCTCTGATTTACATACTGATTTGTGGTGTCGGTCGAATATAAATTATAAGGTACGTCTGTTTGAGCTCTAACCTGCCTGCCTGCCTGCCTGTTCCTGCCTACCTCCCTGCCTGTCCCTGCCTGCCTCCCTGCTTGTCTGTCCTTTCCTACCTCCCTGTCTCTCTCTGCCTGCCTGTTCCAGTCTGTCTCCCTGCTTTTCCCAGTCTGTCTCCCTGCCTTTCCCTGCCTACCTCCCTGCCTCTTTGCCTGCCTTTATTTCTTACTTTCCAAGATTTTTGCCTCTCTGTCTAACCTTTCCAATTCTGCCTTTCTACCTTTCATCTGCCCACTTACGTGTTTTCCTGCCTATCTGCTTCGCTGCCTTACCCCATTCATGCCCGTCCCTCTGCCTGTCTCTGCCTCTCTTTGCCTGTCTTCCTCCCTACTTGCTTTCCTGTTTACATTTTTCCTGCCTGTCTATTTACCTGTCTTTCCGTGCTTTCCTACATACTTACCTTACATTACTCAAGCCTGTCTCCTTGCCTGCCTTTTCCTGTCTGTCTACCTCTCTTCCTGCTTCCCTGCTATATTTTCTTCCAGCCCTCCTCCCTTTCCTTCCTCTTGTGTACCCTTTTCCCTGCCTTTCTGTCTACACTTACGCCTTCATCTCCGTCAAATATATTTCGTACCTTATTCATGGCTACCTATTATGTTCTGCCTGCCTCCATGCCTGTCCATCATTTTATTTTCTCCCCATTCTACCTGTCCCTGTCTACCTTTTTGCCTGCCTTCTAGCCTACCTGCATGTCTACCTGCCTGCCGTTTTGACTGCCGCTCGTATTCCTGTCTAACTCTGCCTGTCTTCCTGACTGCTCTTACCCCTGCTTGTCCCTCCTACCTGCCTGTCCTTGCTTCTGTCTGTCTCTGCCTCTCTCCCTGCCTGCTCCTATTTTGGCCTTAACCTGTCCTGACTATTCCTATACTTCTTTTCCTGCCTACCTACCCATCCCCCCATTTCTCTTTTCTTATGTGTCCGGTTCTTGGCACAGACCCCACACTCCGTTCCCTGAGGCATAGCAATCTCCACACGTGCCACACACCTTCACCTGTCCCGTACCCCACCTGTAATTATATCTACCTGTCTCTTTCCCTGATTCCTTGCTTATTTGTCTGTCTGTCTGTGTGTCTGTCCGTGTTTTCCCCTGCCTGTCTGCTTTTCTGCCTCACTGCCTGCCCTTCCTCCTGCCTCTCCTCTCCTGTCTGCCTGCATGTTGTCTCTTTGTTTCATTACTTCTCTGCCACCCTTCCTATCACCATCTCTTCATAATTCTCTTCTTGCCCTTCTCTCTCTCTCTCTCTCTCTCTCTCTCTCTCTCTCTCTCTATTTATCTATCTGTCTGCATATCTATCAATCTTTCTAGCTATCCACTCACTTGTCTATCTATTAATATTTCTATCTTCCTACCCACATATTTCTTCTGCCTGTTCATCTATCAGTCTGTGTGTCTGTCTGCCCATCTATCTATTAATCTATCTCTCTCCTTATCTATCTATCCATCTATCTACATCTCTGCCTCTCTATCTTAATATCTTTTTCAACTTACCTATTTACCTCTCTTTCAATCTGTCTACCTGTCTATCTAAATATCTACCTTTGCTTACGTATCTCGCTCTCCATCTATCTCTGTCTATCAACTGCCTGACGCCGCATCAAGTGAGGGGTGGCCTGAACAACAACATCTTCAGGCATTTCTGTCCCTAACGAGCAATCCTCGCACGGCACACCACTCTCCCTCAAATCACTACCTATCTTCCATCCTCTACCTGTCTTTCCTTCCTGCCTACCTGCCTGCCTTCTTACCTACCCTGCGACCTCCTAACCTACCCGTCTGGCTACCTGTGCATCTACTTGCCTGTCAGACTCAACCTGTCTTCCTTCCTGCCTACCTTCCCACTTCCTTGTCTAATTGTCTGCCTATCGGTGGCTTTACCTGTCTATTAGTCTCTACCTGTCTTACTTCCTGATTCTCTGCCTATCTTCCTGCCTTTCTGTCTACTTCCCTTCCTATCCCTCTACCTCCCTATCTAACTACCTGCCTACCTTTCTTCTTTCCAACCACCCTGCCTGTCTTCCTGTATTGCTTCCTTCGTTCCTGCCTCTCTGCCTGCCTTCCTGCCTACCTCCCTTCCTTCCTATAGCCTACCTACATGTCAAACTACACACCTCCACGCTTCCTTGTTTACCTTCTTACCTGCCTCTCTCCCTACCTACCTTTCTGCCTTAGTGTGTTTCTGTCTGCCTTTTCATCAATATCTCTGCTTCTCTCCTTGTCTACATACAAATACCTTAGTATCTGGTTACTCCCTCTCTCTCTCTCTTTCTCTCTCTCTCTCTCTCTCTCTCTCCTTCTTTTATTCTCTCCTAACCTGCCTGCCTGCCTACGTGCCTTCCAGCTCATCCTCTCTCTTCCTGCCTTCTTGATATTCTGCCTACCTCTCTGCCTGGCTTTATGACCGAGACTGCATGACTTATCCCCCTCCCTGCCTCACCCTGCCTACCTCATACCTTCCCCTGCCTCGCACTTCCCTATCCCTGCCTCTCTAATATTTCTCTTTCCCTTTCCCGATTTCCCTCTGTCTGTACGCAGCCTCCCCAAAGCCTCTCGTTCCCTCTCCCTTTCTGACTACTTCTCCTCTACCTCCCCCTCTACCTCCCCTTGCTCTCTCTCTCTCTCTCTGGCTACCCCCTCCCTCTCCTACTTCCTCACCTCCAAACTCATTCCAGTTCTTCTCTCTCTCTCTCTCTCTCTCTCTCTCTTTCTCTCTCTCACTTCCATCTTCTCTCCTCTCTCCCTCCACTTCATCCTGTTTATTACTGCCTTCCTAACTTTTCTTTCATATTTTTCATTGCCAACTGCCTCTCCCTGCCCTGCCCTCCTCTCTCCTGCCTTACTCAGTCCTGCCTTGTCTTGCCTCACCCTACCTCTCCTCAACTTCCAGCGTGCCTGCCTTACCCTGCCTTTCTTTCCCACTTCCTGAACCCTGCTCACGCTTTCCCCTCTCCTCCTGCCTTACCCACCCTGCCTCACATTGACTCACCCTGCCTTTCCTCATCCTCATCTGTCTTCCTTCATTCTGTTCTTTCCCTGTCCTGCTGCCTTTCCCCAGCCTCTTTTCACTCTCCATCTCTCTTTCCTGTAGTCACCTCTCTGCTCATAATTCCATCTCTTTCCCTACTTCATCCTGCCTAACCCTGGCCTTCCTCTGTCTCTCCTCCAACGTCTCTCTCTCTCTCTCTCTCTCTCTCTCTCTCTCTCTCTCTGTATAGCAATTTTTATATATATATATATATATATATATATATATACTGTATATACATAGATAGATACATAGACAGATAAACAGATAGTCAGGTATAGATACAAATATATAGATAAATATTATCACCCTGCCTCCTCCTATATTCACTTCTTCACTCTCCCGAGTACCTTCTCTCCCTTCTTCAATCCGCCTACCCTTCACTCCATCTCATTCCTTTCTGTCTCCCTTTACCGTGCCCCTTGTCACCTCTCACCTTGCCTTTCATGCATATACTCCTTTTTTTCTCTCTGCTTAGCTCTTTTTCCCTCTGTTCGTCTCTCTTCCCTAAATCTTGCATCCCCTCCCCGCCTCACCCTGCCTCCTCGTACCACCTTCTTTCACTTTGCCTGTCCTGCTTACACTCCATGTCCCTCTGCCTAGCTCTTCATTGCTCTCCCCTCTGCCTCACCGTCCCTACTTCTCTCCCCATCTCTTTCCCTGTCCTTCCCTACCTCTCCCCCTGCCTGTCTTGTGCTACCTTATCTGGTCTCCCTCTCCCTCTCACCTTCCTCCTATTCCTCTTTTTCCTATCAATCTCTCCCTGCCTCTCCCTCTGCCTATTCTTTCTTCCTGTAGCAATTTATCACTGCTGTTCCCCTGCCCACCTTTCTTCCTACTGTCCCCCTGCCTACCACTCTCCCCCTGCTGCCTCCCTGCCTCCCCCTGCCTACCAGTCTCTCCCTGCGGCCTCCCTGCCTCCTCCTGCCTACCAGTCTCTCCCTGCTGTATCCTTGCCTCTGCTCTCCTGCATACCCTTTCTCCTTGCTCCTTCCTGCTTCTCACCTTGCCTGTCATGCCTGTACCCCGTGCCTGCCTACCTGCTGAGGCCATGACGTCACTGCCGGGCGTCATGAGGACAGGCACTGATTGGGAATAAACTGGTTCTCACTCGTATGCGCTGGACAAACGTGATCCGTGTGTGTGTGTGTGTGTGTGTGTGTGTGTGTGTGTGTGTGTGTGTGTGTGTGTGTGTGTGTGTGTGTGTGTGTGTGTGTGTGTGTGTGTGACTCAAAATAATAATATATTCGTACAAAAGATAAAAGATCATAAAAACTGTAATGATATAAAAATTTCGAGCTGAGAATACAATTATACGTCATTTTCTTTCTGTAAGTCTTCACATGACTCACTGCCACACTTATAATTATTTTTATTTGTGTGTCTGCCAGAGATCCCAAATATTTATACACGAATTTAAAGAAGTTATGGTGGCTAACTCTGATAACAGTAAAACTTGTCTGATATAATAATAATGAGGATATCATTAGCATTCACCCCCTCACCCCAACCATTCACATCTTCACCCATCATCCATACCCTCACCCCACCCATCCACACATTTACCCCACCCATTCACACCCTCACCCCAACCATCCACACACTCACCCCAACCATCCACCCGCCACCCCATCCGCACTCTCCACCCACACCCCACATCTACTATAAACATCCACTCCACCTCACTGACAACTCCTCATTCAACCCTCTCAGTACTGTACTCTGCCTCACCTCTCTGTTTTACTCTTCCCCTTCTTACTCTACCTCACTGATCAATAAAACCTCACTCCACCTCTCCCAACCTCACTATTACCCCATTTCATTACATCAAGCCTCACTCCAGTCCAGCCAGCCCCACCTTTACTCTACTTCACCACACCAAACCTCAGTATACTCTACCCTACCCCACCTTTCAAAATCACCCCACCTCACTCCCATCCAACCCACCATGACCTCAGTCCACCCCACCATATCCCGACTCCCCACCAAACCACGATATTATCCGAATTCATCCCACTATACTTCCCCTTTACCCCAGTCTGCCACCCAAACTCCAGATTTACCCCAGCCCACTCCAACATACCCTGCCAAAGCCCCAGTTCATCTCCCGAAACCTCACCATTACCAAAAGTCATCCCAATAAGCCCCGCTATTGCCCAATCCACCAACACCGCCAACCACCCAATCCACCCCACCAGAACCCTCCATTTTCAAAACCAACCCACATAAACCAGCCATTATCCCAGTCCCCATCATCAATCCCAACCACTATTAAAATCCACTCCAAGAAACCCCACCATTACCCCTATCCACCCCATCAAACCCCCCATTACCTCAATCCACCCCATCAAAAAAAAAGTTATGCTTCGATGACTTGGGTTGTATGGGGTAAAAATGACAGGTGAGGAAGACGAAACTATGACAATATTAAAGGTGCTTGAGTGAAGTAAGGGGGGGGGGAGTGTTGGTTGAGGAGCTTAGGGTAAAACTGATACATGAAGTCGGGCTGAGTATTTCAGGGGTGGATGGGATACACAAGGTTAATGGTGAGTGGTTTTGGGATGACATGGGCTAAAACAGACAGGAGAGATGGGGTACTTGATATTAACAGGCTTGGATGAGATGGACTGGGGCAATTTCGGGGAGGGTGGAGTGGTATGGGGGAAAATTGAATAGGGTTCCGGAGACTGAAGGGGTTCGATGGGGTGGAGAGGGGTAATAACGGGGTTCAGTGGGGTGTATTGGGGTAAAACTGATTTGTGAGTTAGGGTAGAGTATGACGAAGTTGGACTGAGTGAAATGGGGTAATGGAGGTTTTTGTCGGGGGAAGTATGGGTGAAAAGAGACTGGCGGATTAAGTTAGAGTGGAGAAGGTTATGGCGGGTTGGGTGGGGCTATGTGAGGTGGCAAAGAGTATGATGAGTGTGTTCGATACGATGTACTAGTTAATGCAGGGGTTGGCTGCGGGTATTGGATAAAACTGAAAGGTGAGGTTGGCAAGGGTATAAGAAGGTTGAACTGGGTGGAAAAGGGTTATCATGAGGTTGGTCGGTGAGGTATGGAGTAGAACTGACAGGTGAGGCAAAGTCCTTAAGACTGACGTTGTTGGATGAGTTGGAGAGGGGTAAGATACTTATTGTTTTATTCTTGCTACCTCCAGCCGATTTCATTCAGTACTGGAAAAAAATCGAATTAGAGTAGCTAGATTTAACCTTCCTTAACCTCTTCACTTCTGGACACCCTTAATAGGAATAATAAAATCGTCTGGTGGAAGCAAAAAATTAATTACGCGTCATCGGATTGAACTGATGAATGAGATAAAGCACACGTATGCCTTTGAGGTATAACCGAAATTTTTGGACGCTAGAATGATAAACAGACGTAAGCCCCACTTCACTGGACAGTTTGTTGATAATGCTCTTACTTTCCTCGCCCCGTCCACAGAGTGGCCGAGGAACGGTATTGCTCCAGGACTGAGGAGGTGGAGGAGGAAGTGGTACTGAGATCACGCGTTTTATGGAGAGTTTGGGAGCACCTAGGAAAGAGAATATTTGCATAGTGGTAGATCTCTAGCAAGACCAGGTTTCAGGTGAAATGGGACGCCGGCGCCACCTCCCACGAGGAAGCAACCACGGGGGTCCTAGTCAGTGGCAGTGTGCACGGCTGTGATTTCCTTTATCCAGGAAAACCAAAGTTTTCACCGCGCTAGACCTCAACCCAGACCAAGTTTTGGGTTGGGAGGAACTCCTCAGCACCCATGTACGGCAGCCCCTTGGGGGACAGCGGCAGTTTTGTGTATCTAAGAACAGGAAATTTAGCATAGTGGTTGTTTTCCATCCAGCCAGGCTTTAGGCAGGGTGGGTCCCCCGAAGCATGCCCCTCCCCCTTTTTCCCTTGGCAGGCCCCGGGGATTTCCCCCTCTGGGGTGGAGCTGTACAGTGTTGTTTTGCTTGTTGAGTCTCTGTGGGAAATGGGTTAGAATGGCGTGGTGTGTATGAAGACGTACAGTGTGACGGTGTAGTGTGATGTGCTTTGGTAAGGTATAGCCTAGTATGGTGTTGTATGACAGTGTGCTGGTGTGGTGCGATGGTGAGCTATGAAGATGGTGTGTGGCGTAAAGGTGTAGTGTGATGTATGATGGCATGGTACAGTGTGGTGGTGTCTGGTGTGATGATATTTTGTGTTGTCAGGGTTGTATGTAATGGCTGAGATGGGATAGGTGGTAGTTTTGTATGACTGTACCGGGATGGTGTGATGATATGGAATACTGTGGTGGTGTGGTGTTGCGGTGTGGTGGTGTGTTAATTTGTAGTGTGGTGATGTATGAGCTATTATGACAGTGAAACATGATAGTAAGAAAGTGGTGTGGTGTGGTAGTGGTGTGGCGTGTGGGTGTTACAGTAGTGTGATGTCTGGTAGTGATGTGGTGTGATGTCTAGTTGTGATGTGGTGTTGTGTGCTGTGGTGTGGTGCTGCGTAGGGGGTGATGGTTAAGCGTGATGGTGCAAGTGTGTGTGTGTGTGTGTGTGTGTGTGTGTGTGTGTGTGTGTGTGTGTGTGTGTGTGAAGCAATGTTGACCTTACATTAGTGAGAGCCAGGTAGGGAATAGACTTGATTGTATCTGTGTGTGTGTGTGTGTGTGTGTGTGTGTGTGTGTGTGTGTGTGTGTGTGTTTTGATTCTCTCTCTCTCTCTCTCGGCATGCCTGTCTCCTGTCGCCATCCCTTTGTCTGTCTGAATTTCTATTTCCCATCTGTTCGTGGCCATAATTTTTCCACTCTAATTTGATTAAGTTACTCCTCAAGTCCTCACCCACCGTTTTCTGTGCCATCCATTTTTTTTCTTCCCCAGATTCTTCACTCTTTTTTTCCCCTCTCTCTTTTTCCTCCCCACCTGTCCGTATCTCCCCAGCGTCCTCTTTTTGGCTGTCCATTCACCTGTCTCTTCTCGTTCTATCTCCTCCCTGCGTCTCTCACCCCCGTCTCTCTCGCCTATCTCTCGTTCTCTTGGCGTGTTCTCCTCCAACCTGTTTCTATCTCTCTCTCTCTCTCTCTCTCTCTCTCTCTCTCACATCCTTTATTTATTGGATTTTAAATGCTTGTTCCTTCAGATTAGCAGGATTAAAGATAGCTGGTTCATATTCCTCAGGTTTCTGATATCTGTGTGCGATACTTTGTTGTCTTCGGTACGACAGGTGTAGAAGGGCTGTGATTTTCCTCCTTTTTTTGTTTTTACCTCCGTGTTTATTGTTGGGATTTTCTGCTGACATTTAGGTGTTTATTTCTTGGAATTTCTTTTGTGTTTTTATTTCCGTGTTTATTTCTGGGGTTTTCTTTTATTTATCTACGTTTATATTTCTGGAATTATCTTCGTGTGTATTTCTGGAATTTTCTTTTGTTTATCTTCGTGTTTATTTCCGGGATTTTCTTTTGTTTTTATCTCCGTGTTTAATTTTAGGATAGTCTGTTGTGTTTTTTTTCGGCTCCATTTTTATATTTTTCATTTTCTCTTGCAACTGGTTTATTTCCAAGTTTATTTCTGGAATTTTCTCATATGGTTTCTCATCATGTTTATTCCCTGGATTTTCTGTTCTAATATTTATATTTTTTTTTTCAATCTACATCATTATTTTAAGACTTTTCTGTTGTGGTTTGCTTTCTCTGCGTTTATATATGTCTTTGTGTCTTTCAAATGTCATCGTCCCTTTTCGATGAGGCTTTGTTTATCGTGCAACACCTGAGCTCGTCATCTCGTCAGTTAAGGAAGCTCCCTAACACCTCTTCCTCACCGATTTGTTTTTGGATACGACTGGCTAATACTATCGTTTTGTGCGCTACGTTTTGTTTTAGGATACCGCTGGCTAATACTGTTTTGTACGCTACTTATGCAGAGTATGGTGATATTAGAATGACTTAAGTAACAGAGAGGAGGATGACAAGGTGTAATATGCAAACTAAATTGATTAGGAAGAGGTGTTAGAGAGCTTCCTTAACCGATGAGAGTACGGGCAGTGGTAAGTCCTGGGAAATAAGAATATATTGTATTTTCTTCTTGTTATTTATATTAGTCTGTCGGAAGCAATTAAATTTTAAGAGGTAATGTTCTCTGTTTGGCGAGGTTAATGCGTCTTCATTCACTTTTATCGCTTTCTTAAAAACAAAAAACAAAAATGAGTTAGAACTAGTGGCCGACAAGATTATCGGTTCACCTTTTAGCCCAACAATTATGAAACGTTTACACACCATTATGAAAAATTTGATGGCCTCCGAAGAGCGTGTCATTTGATTTCAAAAGTCATCGTTCACTGTCTTGCTATTTATCGTAATGAGGTGTATCGATATTGGTGTCCGCAACTGTGCTTTATTTATCTTATTTCAGTTGACTCTCCAGGCTCTCGTCATTATTTTTAGTGTTCATACTTTAACATTTCCAAGCTCCTTTGACTCACACTCCGTTGAATAAAGCTTTCTGGCGTTAAATGAAATAAATCAATAGACTTGTTCAGTTCAGTGGAGGGTTAATGGGATCTGTATAATCATTCTCAGGCGCCTAAGACTCTTTCTCAGCTAAATCAGATCGACTGGCAAAAGCTAGATTAAAACACTAGATTCATTTTGGCCATGAAAGGATTTATTCATTTTGGTGATTTTCTTGTAACACTGTATCTTTTTTAATTGTGCAATATTTTTTTTAAGCTGTCGTCGTAATTGTTCAGTGTGCGTAACTTAATCGAAGTTGTCTACTTCGTTGTTCCTTTTGTCGTGCTTGCCTCGTAACTCAGGAAGGCATGGCTTTGGTAGGTGTTCATATTTTCTCCTCTTGTCTTTGTAAGTTGTTTTATTCAAAGATGGTCTGGCGGTACAGCTCTTGGGTAGGAATGGCCTGGGGTTTGCGTGCTACGAGTGGAGTCCTAGAGTTTTTTTTTTTTTTTTTTTTTTTTTTTTTAACGTAAAAACGTTACTAGGCGCATAGGTCAGTCTCTTACCCTTATATGTTCCGAGCTGCGGTAGTGTAGCCTTGGGCCCCTACTCTTCGAAGGGGTCATCATGGGAGTGGCAGTTATCAACCACGTGTTGCTAACCCCTCAACGGGATGACAGCTTTACTTAACTTATTCTTGCTGCCTCCAGACGATTTTATTCAGTTTCGGAACGGCCTTTCGTTGTGAAGGGGTCAACAAAGGCTAGAATTAATACGTCCAATTCGAAGCATATTCTATGGTGAATAAAATCGTCTCGAGACAGCATGAGTACGATGAGTAATAAATACTGTACTTCATTATGTGTGTGTGTGTGTGTGTGTATATATATATATATATATATATATATATATATATATATATATATATATATATATATATATATATATATATATATATATATATATATATATATATATTTAAATATATATATATATATATATATATATATATATATATATATATATATATATATATATATATATATCTTACGTGGTTGATTTGTCTGGTTTTCCATTTTTCTGTTTACGTTGTGGTGTGCTCTCTCTCTCTCTCTCTCTCTCTCTCGTCATGCTTGTCTGCCTTGGTTTTCCCCTGCCATTCTCAGTCCATTATCCCCTCTTGCCTATTATCACTCTTCCTCTTTTTTTCTCTCCACTCATTCGCTTCACATTTACGTCTCTTCTCCCTTTTTTCTCGTCTCTTTTTTTTTTCCCCCTCTCTCTTTTTGTCCCATCACCCAACTTGTTTTTTTTTTTTTTAGCCCCCTCCCTCAGTGTTTCTCCTATAAATGTTTAACAAGTCACTTTGTTCCCATGTTATGGCGTCTCAGTAAAGAAATGGCTTTATGCTTGTCGGCGGGTAATTGTTTTTTATTGTTATGGCTATTATAATTATTACTATTAACCTCTTTATCACCACAATGACGTCTTTTTTTATATTTCATTCGGTGGTGTACAGGAACGCCTTCACGTGGTGGCACTGATGCGACTGGGCCTGCCCGGTTAAACAAACGTCCCTCACTCTTCCCCCTATACCCCGAAAGGAGAATGGTAGACTGCAGGAGGAGGGCAGCATCAACCTGCAGTTCACTGGGTTCACGCCCATATGAGCCTGGGGTTGCAACTACTACTACTACTACTACTATTACTACTACTACTACTACTACATTTCGACCTCCAGATTACTTTATTCAGGTTATGAAGGATCTCGCTTAGTGAAGAGGTAATGAATGCTGCAATCTAACACCTCCAGTTCATACATCCGGTCCTAAAGTTACTATGGTGATATGCAGAACAACAGGCAAAGAATATCCTCGTCCTGAATGGGTCCACCCCTTATCCACGATCTCTGGCAGTTTTTTCTTGCCACCGAAAGACCTTATTACCCTTCACTACGATGATGTATATTTTATTTTACTGCAAATTCCTGAGAGTCACGTTCAATTTTTCGAAGACCTGCAGTGCTAATAAAAATAAAGTCAGTACCAAACTCCTCCAGTTCGAAAAATCTTTCCAAATCTGAATCTAATCGTCTGGAGGCAGGGAGAATAGCTAAAATCGCGTCACCGGACTGAAGGGATTAATCACTTTAAAGAAGAGACACTGTGAATTGATGCAGTTGGATGTAGACTTCAGTAACTCCTTCGCTGCAAGAGTTCTCCCCTAAGCAAACAAAGTCGTCCGAGAATGGCGAGATTGAAGTACTGAACATGTGCAATTTTTCCTTTACCGATTGGAACATTTTGTACATCTGAATTACATTTTACTCTGTCCGTCTCAGTTCGCCTCATTCTAATCTGCGTCTCTTTCATTTTCTTCTTATTCATACTTGTCATACTTGCCCCCTCGTTTTCCTCGTCATTCTTACATCTTACTCAATTTCACTCTCTGTCTTCTTTATCTGGCTCTAAAATGCATCTCACTTTATCTGTCATCCTTAATGCTGGCTAATTTTTTGCCTTTCTCACTACTAAGCTCAGATCTCACTTTCACTTCTCTCTTTTCACCTGACTCTAATTTACACCTCACTACATTACTGTCTTTAATACCTGGCTAATTCCCCCCTCCCTCTTATTTTTTTTTTTTTTTTTGCACAGACAGATAGACAGACAGACACACAAGACATACATACAGACAGAGACAGATAGACAAACAAAAAGACAGATTGACACACATAAAGAAAAACAAAAATGTGTGTGTGTGTGTGTGTGTGTGTGTGTGTGTGTGTGTGTGCAATGACTGTCTTTCATGGATGAGGAATATGCATGTGGGAAAATTCTGGCTCTTGAGAATGCTTACACAGGGGAACAGGAGTCGTGAGAGAGAGAGAGAGAGAGAGAGAGAGAGAGAGAGAGAGAGAGAGAGAGAGAGAGAGAGAGAGAGAGAGAGAGAGAGAGAGAGAGAGAGAGAGATTACTGATGCATTTTTTAGCCTCCATGTCTTTATTTATTTTCATGTATCTCTCTAAATATTAATAAATCTTTTAATATTGCTGATCTCTCTCTCTCTCTCTCTCTCTCTCTCTCTCTCTTTACACGTATTTTCTCTCTTTCTTTCCTCCCTCCTTTCTTCCCTTCTCTCCTTTACTGCCTCTCGTGGGTCTCTCCTCCTACCTGTTCCACTCGGGCCTATTATTATGCAATTATCCATTTTTCTCTTCCTCACGTTCGCCTTATTTATCGCTTTATTTTTATTTTGCGGCTAAATTATCTTCCTTTTCCATGCCTAGTGGCTTGTTGTTGCTGTTATGATGATGGTAATAATAATAATAATAATAACAATAATAATAATAATAATAATAATAATAATAATAATAATAATAATAATAACGATAATAATAATAATAATAATAACGATAATAATAATAATAATAATAATAATAATAATAATGATAAAAATAATAAGAATGGTGATAATGATAATATTCATCATCATTATTATCATCATCATCATCATTATCTTCATCAGCACCAGCAGTCATTATCATCATAATAAATAATAAGAACGAGAACAATAATAATAATAATAATAATAATAATAATAATAGTGGTGGTGGTAGTAGTAGACGTAGTAGCAATAGTGGAAATTGTAGCAATAGTAGTAGTAGTAGTAATGACGATGACTATGATGGTAATGTTAATAATAAATAATACCAATAAAATAATAATAATAATAACAATAACAATAATAATAACAATAATAAAATAATTGTTATTCCTGCTATTGTTGTTGTTCTTTTCTTTTTTTCTCTCCTGTATTGCATCCTCTTCATCCTTCCTCTAATCTTTCTTCTTCTTTCATTTGCTTCACTTTATCTCTTTCATTCTCTTTAATCTTTTCTTTCTCATTTGTCTTCTGATTGGCTTGATGTGCCAGTCAGCCTATTTATCTCTCTCTCTGTCTTTTCCTTGTATCTGCAGTCATTCTCTCTCTCTCTCTTAATAATTGCCTTTGGTATACAGTGCTTTAGTCTCTCTCTCTCTCTCTCTCTCTCTCTCTCTCTCTCTCTTAATAATTGCCTTTGGTATACAGTACTTTAATCTCTCTCTCTCTCTCTCTCTCTCTCTCTCTCTCTCTCTCACACACACACACACACACACACACACACACACACAGAATAGCTTCTTGGAACTCTCAAATGAAGAAGACTGATTGTGTGGCCAAGATGGAGAACCATTTGGTGTTTCACACTGCCGAAGGGGAAGCGAGAGAGAAAGAGATAGATAGATGGATAGATAGACAGATAGATAGATAGATAGATAGATAGATAGATAGATAGAGAGAGAGAGAGAGAGAGAGAGAGAGAGAGAGAGAGAGATTGGAGAAGAATGCAGAGTCAGTGTAATAAATAATGACAATTTTATGACAAACTAAAAAAAAATACAGACAGGTAAAAGGAAAAATAATATACTCGCAAATAAATAAAAAAAATATCAGGGTATCTAGCAAGGAAATAATCACCTGATCTTTAGTAACTAGTTCGATAAATATTTACTATATGTGTGGATAATTTGATAATCCAACCAATAAATAAACGTATGATAAAAAATGGGAAAATAATTGACAGTAATGAAAACACGAGGTAATGTATTATAAAGAGCCATATGAAAGATTAAGTGAGGTAGATAATATTTATGTAAAACTGACAGATAAATGGACCGAAACTAACAATTTATCAAAAGAAATTAAATCAATAAGTACCGGTATATAATTTTAGCTAATAAAAAAACTCTTATGGTAAGCCAAAATAAAACACGACGAATGCACGAAGGTGAAAGGTCATAATAATAACAGTAACGAAACTGATGACGATAATAATATTAATAATGATAATAATAATAATGTATATATATTTTTGTGGCTCCAGTCTTATTATGGATGTGAACCCGGTAGACTGCAGGCTTAAATTTTCCTCCTCCTGCAGTCCACACTATCATCTGCTCACTTTATCTTGGTCTAAAATTACCATACCTCCATCTAGAATGCTGAGTTATAACAATACATTAACACTAGAAATATTATACTAGTCACGAAGAAGTGCTACAGGAAGGATATTGAGCCAAGGTATTGTATTTTTCTGCCACTGAGCTATGTGAAATATACTGCAAAGGGATGAAAATTTGGGCCAGTTAAGGTGAACGAACTGTACAATTTTCAGGGATAGAGAGTGAGATAGAGGACGTTTGTATATATAGGCAGGGGGGCAACACGATTATAGCTGTGCCACCACGTGAAGGCGTCCCTCTCCTGCACCAAATCTACGTGTAAAATAAATAAATTGGATAAATAATAGAGGACAATAAGAGTGAGGTAGGACAGGGAACGAGGCAACAATGGCCCTAATGGTGATGGATGTGTCTTGAATGCAGCCTGAGATACACACTTAATTTAAAGGGTCAGGGTTCGAGGTGATTGGCAGGTTGTACTACCCTTTGTGGGAAAAGAGAAAATGATGTTGGGTTCTCTTCAGCTGAAGAAAATCGTCTAGTGGTAGTAAGAATAAAAACAAGTGTCAAAGGGATGAATGAGGGAGCTTCAGGGACGGGTAATTTTGTGTGGTGTGGTGTGGCGTGATTTCGCTAGTCACTCGTGTTTATGGAAGTGAAGCATCTTGTCTGAAAATCATTAGTGAGAGACAAACGGACAGAGCTTCTCCAAATGTCAGAAGTTCTTTTTATACGGTTCGGGTCGAGGTGATATACATTTTGAATCTTTTCTTTCCATCCTTTTTCCTATTTTACTTCATTTACTCTATGATGATGATGATGATGATGATGATGATGATGATGATGATGATGATATAGAATGCTGATGATAGATCGGTGGTATTGGTTATGGTGGTAGTGGAGAAAATTATAGTAATGGAATGACGATGATGATGATAAGTAGGTGATTATGGTGGTTAATAATGATAATTATTTTTATGATGGAGTTGGTAGATAGGTGATGATAGCAGTGGTGATAATAATGATAGTCATAGGACCGTACTGATAGGCTACTGATGATGATGATGATGATAATGATGATAACAGTTATGATGATACTTTTTATTGCATTACTGGTGGTAAATATGTTGTTGCTGCATCTGTTGGTGCCTGCTGATGGTGATGATGATGATGATGATGATGATGATGATGATGATGATGATGATGATGATGATGATGATGAGGAGGAGGAGGAGGAGGAAGAAGAAGAAGAGGAGGAGAAGGATGTGATGATATAACTGAGATAAAGATTAATTACCGTAATATTTGAACTACAGTCGAAGGCTAAAAGTTAAAGTGATAGAAATTTTCAGTAAATACTGACGCAGCTATCAGATACGGTAATAATAACAACAATAATAATAATAATAATAATAATAATGAGAAGAAGAAGCAGAAGAAGAAGAAGATGATGATGATGAAAAAGAAGAAGAAGAAGAAGATCAACAACAACAGCTACATGATGACTACAATAACCACACACACACACACACACACACACACACACACACACACACACACACAGATTACCCCTACATCTCTCTACCCACCAATTTACCAAAAATACACAGATAAATCCACACAATAAATCAGGTAAATAACCCACGAAACTTGCATCATAAATCACAAATCTTTCTTTTCCGCCTTCCCTTTTATTTATTTTTTCTCTCCCGGGTCTCGTATTTGGCGAGAAGCTTGGGCGTGGTTCTCGCAAATTTCGAGACCCCTGGAACCCCCCCCCCTCTTTATTTGGGAAATTTAATCTCGACATAAATTTATTTCTCGTGACTTTTCAATTTTTTCTCTCTCTTTCGTCGAAGGGGAATGGATAGAAATGGGGAGTTATGTGGACGGGGGATTGTGGATGAGGTGGATGGTGGATGGTGTGTGTGTGTGTGTGTGTGTGTGTGTGTGTGTGTGTGTGTGTGTGTGTGTGTGTGTGTGTGTGTGTGTGTGTGTTTGGAAGTAAAGGGGTGTGCGTGTGGCATTTTGTGAAGGGGTTAGAAATCATGCTTAAGAAACAGCAAGAAAACTCGGAAGTATATACAAAAAAATATATACAGTATAATACACAAAATAGTACCCGTTTTATTGTAAGCGAGCTTCCCTGAGGTGAATTTAATCGTCCAATGATAATGTGGATAGAATAAAAAAAAGAAAAAAAGTCATCGTCCTGAGGAGGCTAAAACTCACAGGTGAAAAGCAAGTGTTATTAGATTTTTTTTTTATAGGTAATTAGTCTTTTAACGCCTTCACGTGGCTGCATTTGAACAACCAGGTGAGTCCACTGCCCGGGTATACAAACGTCCCTCAGCTCCCTCACTGTTCTCCAAAAGAAGGATGGTGGATTGCAGGAAATGGATAGATTCAACCTGCAGTCCACAGAGTTAACTTTTCAGACGAGCAAGGCATGAAGAACAACAACAATTACAAGAACAATAACAACAAATATTTATGAGGTAGGGGTAGATGAGTGGGTAATCTACTGGTTCGATTCAAACTAACACTAATGGAGTAGATACAGCAGGAAAAACAACGTAAGTAACAGTAGGAATTACAATGAAAATATATTAAAGAGTGAGCAGGAAGTACAAGGTAAAGTTTTTGTACCTGGTAAAGTCAGGGATGAAAGTTCGCATACTCTTCCACTACTACGTCAGCTCACGTTTGAGGCATTCCCGTCACTTCCGCCCTCACGTATTATGTACAAAAGAGTAATCTAAGTGCATAGATACGAATCAGACCTCTTTCACATTACGAACATTAGGCAGCAGAGGAAAATCAGAAGAGGTGAAATACTGCATGAACTTTAGTCCACGATTGTACCGCTAAAAGAGAAAATGTACGGAACAATAGAGTACTATAGTGTGGAATATTTTTTACTGAATTCAGAAGGTATGCCACTTCAGTCTCAGGAATACGCTGTGGCACACCTGACTCCTGATGTTTCCTATTTCTGCTTGGAGCGAAAGAAATCTTGCTATCATTTTCATTAAGCTTAGGGCAGGCTTCATGAAGTCAAGGTGTTAATGAAGCCTATATCTAACCCCTCTAAAGTACTGGGGAGGGACGGAGGAGCTACCCAGTTATACAATCGTTCCTTAACTCCCTCCCTGTCCCCTGAAGTGAAGTTGGAGGACAGCAGGAGAGGGGGAAGCATCAGCCTACAGTCCATCGGGTTCACGTTTCAAAATGAGCCTGAGGTCACAACATCAACCCCTCTCGGTCGAGAAACTCCTCCTGTGCTCAGTAAAATAATCTGAAGTACACGAGAACAAGAAAACTAGTGGAAAAGTCCATTAGGGATTCTCAACGCAGGGTAGGAGGTGGGACGTGAGGCAGGGTGGAGGGATGCACTGAGACGACGGTGGAAATTAATGATGTGAGGAGCGCGTGTGTTGGAGTCTGAGAGGGCTTGTGCGTGTGGAAGGATGACGAGGTGGTGTGGGTGTGGATGAATGTGGAAGTGATGGGCAGTCTGCGTGGTGTGAATGTGGAGAGACAAGAACGTAGGGGAGCTTGGACGAAGGGATGCAGGCTACAAAAGAGTCGATCTGTATATCTGTCTATCTCTATCTGTCTGTTTATTTTTCCATCTAAAAGTGACGGGCAGTCTGCGTGGTGTGAATATGGAGAACCAAAAACGTAGAGAGCTTGGATGAAGGGATACAAGCTACAAGAGAGTTGATCTATCTCTGTCTACCTATCTGTCTGTTTATCTACCTACCTACCTACCTACCTATCTGTCTGTCTGTCTGACTGCCTTTCTGTCTATCTGTCTGTCTGTCTACCTATCCATCTCTCGCAAGACGGTGTGTATCCAATGCAGAAAGGGTTCTTGAGTTGAAAAATGAAAAATCAATGTGTATTCTACGTGTTGTGGATTTCAAGAGACAAGAATGCAATAAGCTAGAACGGTGGGATACAGGCTACAGGCGAAGACGGTGGGAATTAATGAACTGAGGAGTGCGTGAGGTGTGTAGAAACGTTTTTTTTAATGTGAAAGAATGATGAAGTGTGTGTATTCGGCCTGGCGGAGAGGCAAGAAAATTATGGACGTATATTTTCGCCTCTCAACACACCAGTCCTTGGGCTTGTACGGCCGTCAGTTATTTTATCTAATATATTTTCTATTTATTTGTTCACTCATCCGTTTATTTATTTATTTATTTATTTTTTTCTAGCATTTCCTGTCCATTTTTTTTTTTTTTTGTATATAGTACCTTAATAGTTTCCTGTCTGTTAATTATGGAGTCAACGTCGGTACTTAGAGGATATACAGAGAATGAGGGAATACAGAGGTGTAACAGTCAAGATAAATCGCCAAGAAAAAGTGTTAGAAAGCCACCTAACCTGATGGGAAAACGGGCCTTGGTGCGGTGGGACACGGGGTAAGGCTGAGGTATGCACGCTGGGAAGGGGGAGGTCGATGGAGTAGCTTTTCCTTATGATGACGATTTACTCATTTTACTCTTGATATTGCAAATCAGACTTGATCAATCTGCGGTGGAATTTTCAAGAATAATTATGATCGATTCCATTTCGTAACTCAGCCATGTTCTTGGAGGGAGTTTTTATTTCCTCTCTCATTCTTTCTGTAAAAACACGCCTTATTTACGAGAGGAAAGGTGTCGTAAGTTACATCCGTTTCCTGCAAGATAGACATGGAAAGGAGAGTGCAGAATCTTCCCGTATCTCTAGTTCTTCCTACAAAAGCAAATCTGAAGTTCGACAGGGAATTAGGTATAAGTGCGTCTGAGAATCCCACCCCGCAACCCACACTACAAACCACGCCAGCAACGACGGAGGACAGACAAACGTACCATCTTCCTCACGTGCTTTAGAAATTATCGTCAGAAATTAGGAGCTTCCATTCCACTTGCCGAATGAAGACTGAAACTCCAGGTGTGAGAGATATATAACCTTTTGACTGGATTAAGAAGCCTTCAGTTGGTGGCACAGATATGACTAGGCGGTGGAGCTGACAGGTTATACAAACGTCCCTATACTTTTTCTACAGGAGAATGGTGGGCTGCTGGAGAAAGGGGGAACCTGCAGTCCAAAATGGTTTCACCTTCAAATGAGCGTGGGAAAAAAAAAAAAAAAAAAAAAAGCGAGGATGAAATGTAAACAAAAAAATCATGTCTAATCGCTGTTGTTTGACTTATTAATCTTTTCATTCCCGTAACACTTTATTTATTTATTTATTTATTTATCTAACTATCTATCCTCCCCACTTCCTAACAAATTAATTCTACGTATGACAAATATTCCTTACTAGGTAGGTTAATGAATGCTGTGTCAGACTTCTCCCCCCTCCCCCTGTTCGAAAAGCCTCTCTCTAGCTGAAGGATGCAAGAATATGACAGGTGCGTTACTGGTGTGTGATGATATATGTAGTAGTAGCAGCTGCAGCCCACCATCCTTCTTCTGGGGGATAGGGAAGAGACTGAGGGACATTAGTATAACCGGGCAGCTGCAAAGAACGGTCAAATCGGCGCCACCACGTGAAGGCGTCTCTCACTCTAACACCAACGGGAAAGGGTTACTGTATCTTCCAGCCCACTTGTTGTTTCTCACGCCGATCGTCTGATGCATTCATGCCTAAAGAAGTATTGTGTTTATTTTTACTGGCTGGAGGCGGGAGGGCATGTAATAAGGATGCAACACACGGCAATTATTAGCAGCAAAAATACGTCTTCCTGCACCCATTTCCATTATTTTGGATGATGTCAGAGGCTCGGCATGCTTTCCTCACGCCACAGGGCAATGCTCGTCAGGGGCTACATTTGCTCTGTCTGTGGGAAAGGTTGGCTGTTCTTTTCATCACACTGTTTCGTGTGAGTAGAGAGGGTGGAGGCTGGTGTGTGTGTGTGTGTGTGTGTGTGTGTGTGTGTGTGTGTGTGTGTGTGTGTGTGTGTGTGTGTGTGTGTGTGTGTGTGTGTGTGAGGAGGGGAAGGGGAATTTATTTATTTAATTGTTTATTTATTTATTTATACCTGACTACTCACTTGAATTATTATTATTATTATTATCATTATTATTATTATTATTATTATTATTATTATTATTATTATTATTGGTAGTAGTAGTAGTAGCAATAATAATAATAATAGTAGTACCAGCAGTAGCAATAATAATAATAATAATAATAATAGTAGTACTAGTAATAGTAAAAGCAGAAGTAATAGTGACACTAAGAGTCACACTCACACACCCACACTCACTAATTCATTTCCTTTTTCCTTCAATCCCTCACTCCTCTTGCTTTTAACAGTAACAGTATTAAGGAAGCCCAAATACTCAGCAACCTTCACCCCCACACCAAAAGAGAGATAGAGAGAAAAAAGGGAGAGAAAAGAGTGAGAAAACACCATTAGCATTGAACCCCGCACCACCACCAACTCCACCCTTAGGCGATCAATGTCTACTATCCTTATAAAGTAGTCTGTTTGTCTTGGGTGCTCGGTTAATCCGTACGCCAACAAAAGTGAGTCGTGTGTGCAAGAGAGAGAGAGAGAGAGAGAGAGAGAGAGAGAGACCGTATGTTAAAACTGTTTCCTCCTATCATTCTCCCCTCCCTTTCACTCTCTATCTTTCCTCCTTCAGTTTATTTCTTCCTTTTCTCTCTCTCTCTCTCTCTCTCTCTCTCTCTCTCTCTCTCTCTCGACCAGTACTTTTAGGTATTGGTTCCCCATCATTTCCTCTCTTTTATCACAGAGGAAAAGCTGGGAAAATGTTGGAAGAAAGCATGTTGTCTGAGATTTTACAATTTAAAAGACCTGTTTGTACCTCGCAAAGTCACTCTGCGTCCCACGATCACAACAGATAAAAGTAATGTAAAATAAAAGTAGCTGTAGTATTTGTTAAGTAAACTAATGAGAAGCGAATCTGGAAAAATGTTAACCACTTCACTGTGGTGAGGTGATCTTATATTTGTTACTTTCCGACCCTTATACAGTATTCTGTAGGTATCATGGAGGAGCAGGTTATAGCCAGGCTGGCCCCCATGGCGTGGTGGCCCCCACTCAACGCCGGTATGCACTTGTTGCTCTACCTAGGAAAACAAAATTATTCACAACGGCTGACCCTCAACTAAACCAGATTTTAGGTAAGGTGTGACTTCTCCCTACCTTATGGATCGGGGGGGGGGGGGATTGACAGCCAGCGGGAGACAATGCCAATTTCTACCTAGAAATACGAAATTTTGCACAACGGCAAACTTCCATCCGGATCAGGTTTAAGGAAGGATGGGATCCCCGATGGCTGCCCTCTCGGGGGGAGGGGGGGCCTGGTCTAGAGCTTTCGAGCAAGACCGGTACACAGAGGTAGTTTTTATTTATTAATTTATTATTTTTTTTTTTTTTTACTAAGTAACACGAACTTTTGTACACTGCTGCACCTCAGTCCAAACCATGTTTTAGGTAAAGTGTGGCACTTGCGGGCCATCGTCTGTGCATTATCTGCTGTGGAGTGGAGCTGCACAGTCTTGTTGTGCTTGTTGTGTGCTGTGATGCCGGCTTATATAACCTTGACTCAGATGATGTACTTTTATTACTTTATTCTCGCTGTTACCTGAAGAACATATCGAGGTTAAGAGACGACCCTAATAATGAAGCAGTTAAAGAAGGCTATATCTAACCTTCCCAGATCAGAAAGTCTCTCCTTAGGTAAATAAAAATCACGTGGAGGTAGCAAGGCCGAAATAAAGAATATGTCATCGGACTGAGCAGAATAGCATGTTCGGCTGACCTCAAAATGATAAAAACTATATATCGCCTTCGAGGACCTGATTATAAACTGTAAATTCCCCCCTCCCCCTCTTTTATTTTTACAATTATAGCACACACAGAGGCAGGTATTAGTAAGTTTTTATGTAACTGTTAAGAGAAGTTCTGAAATCGGTCATGAGAGGTGTGGTCTGATAATTTACAACTGGTTGAAGACTTTTTTCTTTTAAGCTGTCAGATGAGATCGTCGTTCCCTCATAACAGCAGACCCAGTAATAAGCGGGTCGGTTTAAATATAGGTAAGATCATTATAAGCTTACTGAGAGAAGCTAGCATAATGTTTGAAGGAAAAAGCTGCAGGATACTTTACTGTTGGAAAGGCCTGATTAAAACGTTGAAATTCACAGTTTGTCACAACTGCAGTACACGAATTTGCAAGGATCAGAAAGTTTTTGAATAATTATTAGGCAAATCTCGGAAATTACAAAATAAAGCTGTCAATAGTAATCACAAATGCGAAGACATAACTTTTCGCTCGCTAGTTCATTCTTCATTTCTTCACTGGATTACAGGCCTCTCTCCGGCAATTCACCCTCCTCCTTTCGGGGGACAGAAAAGTAGTTAAGGACGTCTGTATAGACAGGCATTTGAGCCAGGGGGTTACATCAGCGCCACCAAATGAAGGCGCTCCTCACCAACTACAATCAGTTTAAGTACGTAATCACTGGATGAAGACGAGAAATATTGATGTGAGCAGGTTGTGGGAGGCTTGAAGATTAGAAGAACCTGCTTCTACCTGGCAAAATCATCTCAGTTTCAGGGTGTGTTCAGGAGCTTCATAAGGGGGGGAAGGGGTTCAGTGTGCTACAGAGTTCAATGTGCTGCAGAATTCAGTGTGCTGCAGAATTCAGTGTGCTACAGAGTTCAGTGTGCTACAGAGTTCAGTGTGCTGCAGAATTCAGTGTGCTAAAGAGTTCAGTGTGCTACAGAGTTCAATGTGCTGCAGAGTTCAATGTGCTACAGAGTTCAGTGTGCTACTGAGTTCAATGTGCTGTAGAGTTCAGTGTGCTACAGAGTTCAATGTGCTACAGAGTTCAGTGTGCTACAGAATTCAATGTGCTACAGAGTTCAGTGTGCTACAGAAACGTCACATGAAGTCCAGCTGAACACCACTGAGGCACATATATATTCTGCAAATTTTTATCCCATCATTACGACTGGGTGGAGAGGTATAAGAATGAGGGTGGCGTGCGAAGGAGGGTTGAAGAGTACGAGTCCCTGTGGTGATGGACAGGACGATAAGGAGGTGATCTGTGTGGGTTTATCCTTTCCTAGATTAGTGTTTCTGCCTACAATTAGCCGGATGTTATTATGAAAAAAAAAAATGGGGAAAATTGCCTGGTTTTCTTTTGCCTTCATTTTTATTTATTTAATTTGCTGATAGGTGATGGAGAGGAAAGTCTTCACGTGGTGGCACTGATGCAGCCAGGTAGATCCACTGACTGCTTGTACAAACATCCCTCAGCTACTTCCCTGTCCCCCGAAAGGAGAATGGTGGTCTGTAGGAGAAATGCAACTTCAGCCTGCAGTCCACTGGGTTCATGTTTCAGATGAACCTGAGACCACAACAACAACAACAACCCTAGTGTAGACGATAAGTATTAAGTTCAAGCCATCTTCTGCCTTCATCATGGTACACACAACTGTCAACAGGCGGTTTAATCAAGAGTTGGATTTATTACGAGCATCAGGGAAGAATTTTAAGACAGAGAGGAGACACGTTTTTACAATTACAAAACCGGATTCCAGCTCGCAAATTAATTCTCTGAGTGACGTTCTAGCTGGCACTGGAGGCTCCGGAGCACTTTTTGGTTAGCGAATTATCTAGCATGTTACACGGTAGCATTCCCACGTGTACTACTCATATCTTTTTGATATCACTATACATTGCAATCAGGAACATGCCAGAAGGTAATGAAGTGTAACGTGCACATAAAATTGCAAAGGAGGAGGTGTTACGAACATGCCAGAAGTTAATGAAGTGTAACGTGCAAATAAAATCGCAAAGGAGGAGGTGTTACGAACATTATTATGAACCAAATAATAAGGTCATTATACCTAAATTTTTTACCTCATGGCCAGGACAAATCCACAATACTTTTATTTTTTCTTTCTAACGACAAAAAAGAAAAAATCAGTTTTGGGTGAGTCGTGGGAGTTCGAAAATTAAATACTGGTACCAATAACTCTTTTACGGGGACGCCAACTCTACTTTTTTTTTTTTTGGCTAACACAAGACTATTTTATTCAGCTGAATGTGTATCTCTTAGGAAAAACTCCAACTTTTTAACCCCTTCAAACCGACGACGTATTTTAAATAGTATTCGTGTTTTCTTCAGACGATTTTATTTAGCTTTGGGAGATTTTTTTTATTTAATTTGTTTTTCCTTCCTTTGCTCATCTTCCGTAAAAAAATAATAAAAGGTAGAAAATTTTGACACTGCCTCAAAAACGCCAATCATACCTAGATCTCTTTCCCACAGCTGAATAAAAATCGTCTGGAAGGAGCAAGAACAAGCTGAAAATAAGCCACTGAAATAAAGGGAATAAGGGAGGCTATTTGACTGGCTCTCTACGGCTGACGTCACAAAAATCACTCTCTGTTCTGTAATCCATCAACACAATTCAGACTCGCTATAAGTTCTAAATGCATGTTTTAGTAATCTGGTAATGTCTGGAAAAGCTACTAGATTCTTTATAATTAGAACGAGTGGATGTGAGTGCATAGTTAATTTGGGAGTTAATAATGATAAACAAAATTTCAGGTACAGGTGGGTTTTTAAATTAGAATGATTATTAGAACAGGTAAATCGGGGAATTCTGGAAGAAGGAGAGTTGTTCTCTCTCTCTCTCTCTCTCTCTCTCTTTTACAGTTTGGAACACCTGATTTCACCTCACGAATTCTCTCTGCCCCTTCATCATTCCAAACAACTGCGAGTGAGTTGGTTTAAGTACAATTTTTAAAAGAAATAATGTGAAATAACTCAGCACACTTTAAAAGAAATCTCTCTCTCTCTCTCTCTCTCTCTCTCTCTCTCTCTCTCTCTCTCTGGGAATTTCGAAAATCTAATAGGCTATCACACAAAAAAACTTTTCCCCATTCACACCTGTAGCAAAAGCAGGTACAGGTAAAGGCATTTTATAATAGTTAACAGTTTACCATAGTTAAAGAAAAATCCCCAAATTTTTTGAAGAAGGAAGCTGTCAGACTAATTTACAAGAGGAGAGCATTGATTTTCGGTCATAGATTAACTTCTCATTCCTCCAACACAGATTATAATTGTTAGGTTGGTAAATGTATTAGTGAGGTTTTTAAACAATGGGTAACTTTGTAAGCAGAAAAGGTAAATAAAGAGAGAGAGAGAGAGAGAGAGAGAGAGAGAGAGAAAGAGAGAGAGAGAAAAAAAAAATAAATAAATAAAAATAAATAAAAAATAAAGTTCCCTTCTTTACATTTATGATAAACCTGATTTTTACCTCTCAAAATTATTCTTCGTCCTCAATTATTGGCTACAGTTTTAAATGGTCCAGTATAAGCAACGATTCAAAGTAATTTAGTGAGATTAAAATATGGAGGATAAGGAGAGGCATTTGAGGAAGAACGATGCCAGGTAATTTAACACTGCTCAGATTCCTCCTTTTATTTTTCAATTTTTAGAATACACAAAATGCAGAATAAATAAGTATCTACGTAATCATGTTTAATACTCGGGAAAAATTATGGAAGAAAACTGTAGGATTCTTTGGTATATGAATGCATGATTTCAGCTCACATACATACCTTCCGTTCACATTTACATGCGAATGAAATTGACAGTAAGTATATATAAGAAGGAGGAAGTTATTGCCCCGTATTCTCATCGGTTTATGGAAGCTCCCAAACACCTTTCCCTGAGCGATTTATTTTGCTTATCACACTTTACTGCCCTATTCTGTGCTTACAATTCCTTCCAATATCGCCATACTCCGCAAAACCAATGAACAAGAGGATATTAACCAGCCAAACCCAAAAATAAATCGCTAAGGAAGAGGTGCTGGGGAGCCTCTTTACTCGACCCGAACACAGTTCATTGAGTCATCATATGAAGAAAAAAAAAAAAAAAAAATATACGAGTTTTTTATAGATGGTTGTTAGAAACTTTACTACTGTTAACACCAAATCTTTATTTATCAAACTCATTCTCTGTTTACAGTTGCAAGTGGAGTGGCACCTAAGTGTATGTATCGGTGAGATATTAAGTACTTACAGGGATGAAAACTACCGAAATTTTTACCGAAAAAAGCTGTAAGATATTTTAGCATCGTGAACACCTGATTTTACCTCACAACTTCGCCCTCTGTTTACAGTTACAAGTAGGCAGACATTTAAGTATAAGTAAGTTTTCTTAAGTAATACCCTGGGAGTCTCCGGGCGGGTTGTAAAGTGTGAGATTTAGTGGGGGTAATTCTCTCTCTCTGCCGGTTGCCTCTTCCCCACGTCCTCCCCACCTCCTCATTCCCCGATCATTCTTTAATTGAGCTTTATTTTTAGCTCCTTTTTTTCTTCGTCTTCTCCTTCGTCTCTGTCAGATGTTCCTTTAACTAGCGGGTGGTGGCTCTGGGTGCTGTGATAATTGGGGTGGGGGACGTGGATAGGGGTGGGGGAGATGGGTAGGATGTGTAGGGGTGGGTGGGGAGAGGTATGGAGGTGTGTAAGAGGGAGGAAGGGGGGAGCGGAAGGTTCGAGGGAGGGAGGTGAGAGTGCAAAGGGGTGAGGAGTTAGCAGGGAGAAAAAGGAGTGGGGGATGTGGATGGGGGAGCCAAAACGGGGGAGATGCATGGAGGAGCCAAGGTGAGGGAGAGGGGTAGGGGTAAGGGAAGGTGGGGAGGGAAACAAAAGGGTAAGGGAGGCGAATGGGGAAGCCACGGGGTGGAGGGAGAAGGGTAGGAGAACAAAGGGGTGGGGGAGGAGAGTTGAGGACCAAAGAGGTTGAAGGAGGTGGGTGGGGAGGCAAAAAGGTGGATAGTTTGGGGAGGAGGGAGGAGATGGGAGAGATGGAGGAGGAGGAAGCAGAAAAGTAAGAAGAATGGAAGGGGGGGAAGAGGGGGATAAGGAGGACTTGGCATGGAATTAAGAAAAAGGCAGGGCAGTGAATGAGAGGGAATGAGAGAGGGGGTGACAGGGAAGAAAAAAATTGGACGGGACTGGAAAAAGGGAGGATGAGTGGGAAGGGGAGGGGGGAAACTGGAGAAAAAGGGAGAATAAAGGGAAAGTAAAGAGAAGCGTGCGGGAAATAAAAGAGTACGATAAACCGTAAGAAATGGAGATAACAGCAAAGTAAGAGATTCATCAAATAAGACGTTCCTGAGACGGAGACCAACTACCCGCTTGCGTGTATATTTCTTTGCATGTCAGCGACCTTGACCTTTGACCTCTCATATTCGAACCTGATCTACATGTGGTCAGTCCCTACCTACCTACCAACAAAAAATTATGTTTCAAAAAAACTTCCACATATTAGAGCCAACACACACACACACACACACACACACACACACACACACACACACACACACGAACGCGACCTAAAGTATTACCAATCCCGCACATGGTCGATAAAAAGGGAAATTATACATGGATAACACGAAGAAATATGAAGAAGTAAGTTAAGCTGAATACAAGGAGAAGGAGGAGGAAGAGGAAGCTGAAGAAAGGAGGAGGACGAGGAGGAGGAGAAAGAAGTATGAATGAAGAGAAGAGGGAGGAGGACTAGGAGAAAATGAAGTATAGAAGAGGAGGAGACAGGGCTGTAAGAGGAAGTTAGAAATGGATGAAGAGGAAGAGGAGTGAGAGAAACTGAAATTGAGATGGAGAAGAGGAATAGGATGAAGTAAAGCAAAGGTGGTGAAGAGGAGGAGGAGGAGGAAGTTAAAAAGGGATGAAGAGAAAGAAGAATAAGTGAAGTAAAGGTGAAGACGAGGAAGAGAAGTAGTAAGAGGACATGAAGAAAGAGGTGCAAAGGAGTAGGAGGAGGAAGAGTAGTAAAAAAAGATGTGTTTATAATAAGACAAAAGAATACGTAGGAGGATGAAGAGAGAGATGACAGCATGTGGGAGTAAGGTAGGGGAAAAATAAAGGGGGAGGAGGAGGAAGAAAGCGGAGGAAGAGAGAAGGGAAGGAGGAGGAGGAGGAGGAGGAGGAAATGAAAGGTGCGAATAGGAAGGCGATAAGGAGGAGGAGGAAGAGGAGGAGGAAATGAGAGAAAGGGTGAATAGGAAGGCGATAAGGAGCTGGAGGAGGTGAAAGAAACGGAGGAGGAAAAAGAAATGACAGCATGTGATTAAGGTGGGAGGGGGAGGTAGGAGACGAAGAAGAGAAACAGAAGAGGAAGAGGAGGAGGAGGATCAGTGATATGAGGAAAAAGAGGAGGAGGAGGAGGAGGAAGGGCGAGAAAAGAATTAGGAAGAGGAGAAACGATAGCAGGAACAACGTTAAGAGGAGAAGGAAGAGGAGAAACAAGAGGAAGGGTAAAGAGAGAAGGAGAAAAAGGAAATGGGAAGAGGGAAAGAAGAAGGGCTGATACGAAGGAGCAAATAGAAAGGCATACAGAAAAAGAGCTAAGGGACCTTTCGAAGTGTTTGTTAAAAAAAAAGAATTGAAGAAAAAGAAAAGGAAGAGGAAAAGGTAAAAAATGGGGGGGAGAAGAGTAGATTGAGAAGTGAAAAAAGAGAAAGGAAAAAGCTGAGGAGGAAAATACAGCAGATAGACTGAAAAGACAAGGAAAAGATAACAAAACGTGAAAAGGAAATATAAGAAAAATGAAGGGCAAAAATGGATGAAAACGAGGAAAGAAGAGTGAAACGAAATGAAGAAAAATTTGTGAAAAAGAAGAGTAAAAAAAAAAAGAGAGAATGAGAATATGAAATACAATAATGAGGAGGAATAACAAAAGAGAAAGAACGGAAGTAAGAAAGTAGAAAACAGAAAGAAAAGCATCGCAGAGAAAAAAGGAAAAGGGAAGAAGGAAAACACACAGAAATAAAGAGGAAAAACAAAACTAAGACAATTATGAGTAACGCAGCAGTTAGTGTAGGGAAACAGAGAAAAGAAATGAAGTAAGAATGAGGAATTAAAATATATATATATAACTGACCTAAACAGAAATAAAACACGACTAAAACAACAAGTAAAGCCAGTTTCTCTCAAGCTCCCCGACACAACTTTTTACCTCGTCTATTATTTTTCCTTTATTTTTTATTTTCCTTTTTCCTTTTTTCTTCCTTGATGATATACCTGCAGGCGGCCGACATCACACCTGTCTTGACGCCCACACGCTAAAACCCACACCCACGTTCTTGTCTGCTTCTTTTACGTTCATGACTGCCTCCACGTTCATGTGTACCTCTAAGTTCATGTGTGCTTCCACGTCCAAATGTACCTCAACGTTCATGGGTACCTCTACGTTCATGTGTGCTTCCACGTTCATGTGTACCTCTACGTTCATGTGTGCTTCCAAGTCCAAATGTACCTCAACGTTCATGGGTACCTCTACGTTCATGTGTGCTTCCACGTTCATGTGTACCTCTACGTTCATGTCTGTTTCAATGTTCAAAGGTACCTCAACGTTCATGTGTACCTCCACGATTGTCTGCTTCAACGTTCATGTGTACCTCTACGTTCATGTCTGCTTCAGTGCTCATGTGTACCTCAACGCTCATGTCTCCTTCACGTTCATGCGTAACTCTTCGTTCATGTCTGCTTTGGCGTTCATATCTCCTTATATGTGGGTCTAGTACTATTACATCTACGTTCATTTTGTCTGCCGTACGTTCGTGTTTGCTTCTTCCACGCTTATGATCTGTTTTTGCGCTCATGTCTGCTCCCACGTTCATGTCTAGTTTTATGCCTAATTTCATATCTACTTTCACGTTCAATTTTATTCTCTAAATTCACGTTCACATTCACTTCTCATTTTACGTTCAATTCTGCGTTCACGTCTGTTTCTACGTTCACGCCAGGTTTCACGTTCATATCTTTGTAACACCTACGTTCCTGTGTACTTTTGCTCCTACGTTCATAATTCTTCAACGTTCATGTCTGCTTTCACACCCACACTTACACACATATGCACACTCAACCCCAACGTACACTCACACCCACACTTACACCCATGCCCATCCACACCTACACCCACACACGCCAATCCACCCACATCCGACCCTCACCTCCATCCATATCCCACCCTCACCCACACTTACACACAACTGCACCCACATACACCCACACCCACACCCACACCCACACCCACATGCAGTTTGTTGTTTACGTTAAGAGAGCCTGCCACGTAGGTCAGTGCCCCTGCAAACAACATTCCTTCATCCTTGCTGGTTAGATCTGGCTCTTTCTCATCCCCACAGCCATTGAATAGACTACTGTATGAGAAAGAGAGAGAGAGAGAGAGAGAGAGAGAGAGAGAATGGGCCAAGTTTGAGACTCACTTCTTTCCATTTTTATATGTGCAAATCTGTGACAACTTTTTCTATTGCATCTATCTATCTACCTATCTATCTATCTATTTAACTGTCTGTCTATCTACGTCTGGCTGTATGTGTGTATGTGTGTGTGTGTGTGTGTGTGTGTGTGTGTGTGTGTGTGTGTGTGTGTGTGTGTGTGTGTGTGAAGTATGCCAGATGAGGAAACCATCAAAACTTCAGTCATCATCATCATCATCATCCAGACCTCTTTCTCCATCAAAATTGCTATCCCCTCAAAAAATTTAGATGGCTTGAGGCAACATAAACTAGTGTTGTATCTCACCACCAGCAAATCTGTAATAACACCTCTAAAATCAGGAACGAGAGAGCTACAGAAGACTAGAACTTGCACGCACACACGCGCGCGCACGCACACACACACACACACACACACACACACACACACACACACACACACACACAATATAAACTTTAGAATCTCTCTCTCTCTCTCTCCTTCTCTCTCTCTCTCTCTCTCTCTCTCTCTCTCTCTCTCACACACACACACACACACACACACACACACACACACACACACACACACACGCACAGATTCTACCCAGAGGCATTGGCAACAGGGACTGGAATGATGGGTTTAGTGGAGAAAAGGAGGGGATGGAGGAAAGAAGAGAGGGAGGAAAAAGAGGAAGGAGGAGAAGAAGAGGAGGAGGAAAGAAAGGGGGAAGCAGAGGAGGAGGGGAGGAGAAGAAGGGAAGGAAGGGGAGAAAAAGACAAGAAGCAATTAGGGAACGAGTAAAAAATGCGAAGAGCGAAAAGAAGAGAGGAAAAAGGGTGTGAGACGAAGGAAGAAGGGAAGAGACGGGGGAAAAAAAGACGACGGAAAGAGAAAAGGGAAATATAGGAGGAAAGAAGAAGAAAGGTGAGGGCAAGAGGAAGGAGAACAATATAAGAAGATGAAGAAGAAGAAATGAAGGAAGAAGAAAATGAGGGAGAATAAAGAAAAAAATAGAGGACTGGGCAAGAGGAAAAAGATCCATATCAGAGGAAGAGGAATGATGCGAAGGAGGGAAGAAGGAAACGAAGGGAAATAAAGAATTAAAAGGGTGGGAGGGGAAAAAGGAAGGAGAACCATATCAGAAGGAGGGAAGAAGAAAATGGGAGGAAAATAAAAAAAAAATAAAAAAAAGAAGGGCATGAGGAAGTAGAACACTATAAAAAAAAAAAGGAAAAGTGAAGGAGGGAAGAAGAAAATGAAAGGAAAATAAAAAATAATAAAAAAGGAGGGGATGGGGAACTAGAACAGTATAAGAAAAAGAAAGGAGAATTGAAGGAGGGCAGAAAGAATTGAGGGGTAAATGAAAAAGAAAATACTGACTGGCAAGCATGTACTTCAGCCAGCCTCTCTGTTCCCTGGCAACACCAAGACACCATTTTCCATATTTACTAACATTTCTAACCTTAAATCCTTTTATTAAATTTCCCTCCCTGTGCTCCCCTCTTCACTTAACCCATACACTTTCTTACTAAGCGTGATTCGTTCTGTAAAATAAAAGACAATACTAAATTATTTCTGCAGTGTAGACTGGTTTATCCTGGAAATTAAAATCCTTCATAAATGTCAGCCTTGGGTATCATGACTTGGAAGGGACGAGAGAGGGAGAGGAGAGGAGGGAAGGATGGAGGAGATAATGGGAAGAGGGAGGAGTGGAGAAAAAGGAGAAGACCAGAGGGGACATGAGGATGAAGAGAAGGAATAAGTGGGGAGATGTAAAAGAGGGATATCAGAGGCAAGGGTAAGGAAAGAGGAAGGAGGAGAAGGAGAAGAAGAAGGAGGAGGGGAAGGAGAAGAAGGAGAAGAAGAAGAAGAAGGAGGAGGAGGAGGAGGAGGAGGAGGAGGAGGAGGAGATGAAGAAGAAAACAAAATGAAAACGAGCAGCGCTGGAAGAAGAAGAAGAGAAGAAGGGGAACTGTAAGAATAACTATGTAGTTCTCTTTTCTCAGTAATCGAAGGCGGAAAATACCAAAGATGAGGGGAGAGGAGCTGATAGTTAGAGAAGAACGAAGATAATTAATTCTCTCGGTCATTCATCCTAGCATTGACTCAAATATTACAGCATCCCGCAGTGATACAAGTGATGGGGACTTTACCAGATTACAGTTCGGCATCTCTGTCTATTGGGGGTGGGGAAAAAAAGGAGGAAAAAATAAGGTAGGACTGTGTGTGTGTGTGTGTGTGTGTGTGTGTGTGTGTACCGTAGGGTTACTCGAAATTATCAGCAAATTTCCTCGTCTTACTCCTTTATCCATCTACTGCTGGACACCAAACAATAGAGTTTGCAGTGACTTGGACAAAAATAATAAAATGAAATATACTAAAATAAAAAAGTAAACAAGCATACAGATCTTTCCAGTTTCTTGTTCTGAGCCTCCTTCCTTAATCAGGGGGAAAAAAATTAATCTATAGTTCGTTCACCTTAACTTGGTAGAGATTTTCGTAATTTCGTAGTTAGTAGCAGAATGAGACAATATTATAGCTACAAAATCTTTCCATGGGACCCTTTCCTGACTAACGCTATATTGTAGTGCTGATCTCTTGCTATATTTTAATTCTGAAGATGGAGAGATGACATTATTTTTTATGCCTGTTTTAAGTAAACAGTAGAATACACGATTTCGTACCTTTTTTTTGGCATGTCTTTTAATTTCCTTTCCGACGCATCATATCAGTGAGCATCATCCAGGAGTATAGAGAAATATACCAAGCCTTTCTCAGCTTAGGATTATCAGCTAAGGGAATGGGGTGAGAAATAGATGAGGTGAAATAGTAGGTGAATTTTTACCCACGACTGTACCCCTCCCACCTAATACCATCAATCCTTTCTCAGTCTTCCTCCCCTTCTTTTTCCACTAATATTCTTTGACGCTTTGTTTTAGATACAGGTTTTCAGTGTATCTCAAGTTGTATATGTTTTGATTTAAGAATTTAGACAAGCGTGTACTTAAATCACAATACAGAAAATTTACCTTGGGTGGAGAGAAAATACAGACACTGTTAAACCTGTTCTTGTTGTGGTTGTATCTCCCAGTCTCGTCTGAAAGATAAACCCAGTGAACTCGGTGTAGCCTTCCTGTTTTACTATTCTTAGGTTCACCTCATAAATTAAATATCACAGCCTTACATTATTCTGTAAAAAAATCTATCTATCCATCTATATGCCTAGGCTGCTTCCCCCAAGGAAAGGGAGGTAGCCGAGACAGGACGACACACTCCCCATTTACTCATCCATTCAAATACATTCATTCGCATCTTAGCCCCAAAGGGGAGAACGGACAGATCCTCACCGCACCACACCGCACAAGGGTCAACTGCGCAATGCAATCAGTGACATCCGCAGCAGGGCCCGACAGCAGAACTGGTTTACCTCTGCCACATCATAACAGACCCATCCCCTTATCCGCACCTGACCTGACTAGCTGATCAGACCAAATGCGGGAGAATATCCCCTCAGGGCTGCGTCATCACTTATTCATTCACAATTTCTCTCCATTTATTCCTGTCACGCACAGCCACTCTTCCTTGCTCAACAGACATCCCTCTCGCATCCAGCGCTCTCTTCACACTGTCCATCCATCCAATTCGTGGTCTTCCTCTCAGCCTTACACCTCTCACATCAGATCTAGTTATCTTTTTCACCAATCGCTCATTATCCATTCTCTCCATATGCCCAAACCATCGCAACACCCTCTGCTCAACTCTACCAACCTAAAAAAAAAAAAAAAAGAAAAAAAAAAAAAATCAGTTTGCCCTCCTTTGTACTCCACAGATTACAGGCTCAAGTTCCCCTTTTTCCCGCAGTCCACCATCCTCCTTTCGGGGGATAGGGAAACAAATGAAGGACTTTTGTATACCCAGGTAGTTGAGCCGCCAGGTTATAAAAGTCCCACCTCATGAAGGTGTCCGTCCCCAGCGACAAATAAAAGCATACGAGGATCTGGTAACACTACTTTATTGCCAGGTAAGTGTAAGGCTAATTTTGGAGTTCATTTTATTATTGGTAGTAGTAGTAGTAGTAGTAGTAGAGGACAAATAGTTACTGATGCTGTACTTATGATAGTAGTAGTTAGCAGCAGTAGGAGTGACAATGCATTTAGAAACAGATAATACTGTAGACACTATGAGAATAAAGGAAAACGAGAAGAAGACGCAGAGAGAGAGAGAGAGAGAGAGAGAGAGTGAAGACGGGAGGGACAGGCCTAGTCAGGAGGGGGGGGGGAGCAAGACTGGTTTCTGCGTACCCAAGCTGAGGTGTTAGCTGTGTGGGTCTTCTTCCCTCCTCTCTCTCTCTCTCTCTCTCTCTCTCTCTCTCTCTCTCTCTCTCTCTCTCTCTCTCACCACACAACCAGTCTTCCACCTCCTCCTGATGAATGCAAGGATGCCTCCACTCTGATCCACTCTGCTACTGAGGTTACGTCCACACCTCCGCCTCCACCCTGCAACACACCACTCTCACCCTGCAAAACACCACCTCCACCCCGCAACACACCACCTCCACCCCGCAACACTCCACTTCCACCCTGCAATACACCACCTCCACCCACCAACACACCACCTCCACCCTGCAACACTCCACTTCCACCCTGCAATACACCACCTCCACCCACCAACACACCACCTCCACCCACCGACACACCACCTCCACCCTGCAACACACCACCTCCACCCTGCAACACACCACCTCCACCCTGCAACACAACACGACCCTGCAACACACCACCTCCACCCTGCAACACAACACCTCCACCCTGCAGCACACCACCTCCATCCTACGACATACACACACACACACACACACTCTCTCTCTCTCTCTCTCTCTCTCTTTCAGATCATAGGCCACAAACGTCTTAATTTCCCCCATAAACTGGACCCATAATGCCGCCTCGACCCTATCATTTCCTTACCATATCTCACGGCCGCCCAATCCAGTGATATGATTGAGCTACATATCACCCCTTAATGCTCTATAATCCCTAGTACTCCCTGGATATTGGTACTGGAGACACGGATATGGTGTTTCTGGAACGTGCTTGAATGGAGTGTGGTTTTTTTTTTTTTTTTTTTCGTGTTCTTCATCGTGGCCATTGAGATGTTTTTATTCGTGGTCTTTGTAGTGTTTTTATTCATGTTATTTATGGTGTTCATTTTTCTTGCTCTTTGTGATGTTTTTATGGCGGTCGGTCGCGTTCTTCCTCGTGTTCTCTATCGTGTTCTTCCTCGTGCTCTGTATCGTGTTCTTCATCGTGTTTTTCCGGTAGTAAAAAAAATTGGTAACGCAGTGTAAAGGACAAAATTAATCTCTTCCTACGATGGTGGTATTTTCACTGTACAGTATTTTTCCCATTGCCACAACACCTAAATAATTAATGAAAGACCTGTTTTACCGAAGGAAAAATGATGGTGACGATGATGATGATAATAATAATAATAATAATAATAATAATAATAATAACAATAATAATAATGATAATAATAATAATAATGCGACAGTGATGATATTTCTACTTAATTCTTCCTATCACTATCCTCTGTCCACTTTACCCTGGCCAAAAATTGCCATCTCTTCATAGCTGAGTTGTTACAAGAGAACACTAAAGCACTGTTTCCCTCTCTCTCTCTCTCTCTCTCTCAAGTCCCACCCTCATTTATTGCTTCCTTAGTACTGTTTGTCGGTGAATTAATCTTTATCAGTGTTTTTCCCAGTATTCTCTCTCTCTCTCAGCCCACCCACATTTCTTCCTTAATCTTCTTTATCGGTGTCTTCCCCTTATTTATCGATGTTTTCCCCGCGTTTTTTTTTTTTCTCTTTCTCAACTGCCACCTTCAGTGCTTCCTTCCTTAACCTTATTTATCGGTGTTTTAGCCCCGCTTATCGACGTGTTCCGGTGTTTTTTTTTCCCCTCCCTACGCCATTTACCATCCTCAGTTATTCCATCGTTGGTCCTATTTATCGGTGTTTTAGTCCCGTTTTTAGGTGTTTTTACTGGTGTTTTTTTCCTCAAGTCACACACACAATTATTCCTTCCTTGGTTCTGGATATTGGTATGTTAGCCATATTTATCAGTGTTTTTTTTTTCAATTTATTTCTTCCCCTTTCTTATTCCATCCTAATCCAGCTTTAATCGATGCTTTAGTCCTATATATCGATGTTTTTTCCAGTGTTTTTTTTCCCTCATGCTTTCAAGTCCCACCCACATTCCTTCCTTCCTGAGGCCTGCTTATCGGTGTTTTAGTATTTATTGGTGTTTTTTCTGGTGCTATTTTTCCTCTCCATTTCAAGTCCCACCAACATATGTTTTTTTTTTTCCTTAATTCTGTATATCCTGCTTCTGTCTGGCTTATCATTGTCTTTTCAGGTGTTTGTTTTTTCTATCTCTCAAGTAGTGCTCTCAATTATTCATTATTATTGTTTTAATCCTCTTTGTCGATGTTTTTTGCCCTGTGTTTTTTTCCCTCCCCCTTTCCTGTCCCACCCAGTTTTCCTTTCCTTAGCCCTGTCAGTTGGCGATGTCTTGTGTTCTTGCGTTTTTTTCCGTCTTTTCCCTCCATCTAACATTTATTATTTATTTCTATCCAAGTTTTATCAATGTTTAGTCTTTTATGTTTTTTTTTCTGGTGTTTTTTTTCCCTCTCCCTTCACGTTCCACGCACATTTCTTCCTTAGTTGTGTCAATCGATGTTTTTAGTTTTGTGTATTTATTTATTTTTCAGTCGTTTTCCTCGTTCCGACTTGTATTCTTTCCTTAATCCTGCTTTTATCGATGTTTTAGTCCAATTTATCGGTGTTTTTGCCAGTGTTATAGTCCATTTATCGGTGTTTTAGTCTTATTTATCGGTGTTTTTCCTAGTGTTTTAGTTCTTTCATCGGTGTATGTCCTGTTTATTAATGTTATTCCCTGTGTTTAGTTCTTTTATCGGTGTATGTTATATTTATCGGTGTTTTTCCCAGTATTTTAGTCCTATTACCGGTGTTTTAATCCTATTTCTCGGTGTTTTTCCCAGTGTTTTAGTCCTATTTGTCGGTGTTTTTATTGGTGTTTTTTCATCTTCCGCTCAGGTCCCACCCACATTTATTCCTTCCATGGTCTTGTAATCGGTGTTTTATTTATTTATGTTTTTCGGTGTTTTCTCTCCATCTGACATTATTATTCTTTTACTCCTGCTTTTATCGGTGTTTTAGTCCTATTTATCGGTGTTTTTTTTCTATTTTTTCCCTCTCCCTTTCAGGTCCCACCCACATTTATTCCTTCCTCGGTCCTGTTATCGGTGTGGCCCGCCTCATTTACATACCGTTTCTAGCAGCTTGCGAATCTCCATCCTTCTATTGTTTCCCGCACACAATAGCCAACCCACACCCCACACACACACACCCGAACGACACACACACACACACACACACACACACATTCTTCCCTCACATTGATATTTTTCTCCTTACTCTCATTTCCCCTCATGTATCCCTCCTTCACAGATATATCAAGAATTCTCCCTTCTCTTTTCCTTCTCCTTTACCCTCCCTCACGCTTACATCCCCCTCCCCTGCCCCACAAAAGAAAAATCTCCTTCCCTTACACACACTAGCCACCACCCTTCTCCTCTTTCCCCTTCATTATAGCTACATTTCCCCCACTCTCCCTCCCCCTTCCCCTTTCCACCCGCCCTACCCCTCTTCCCCTCCCCCATCCCTTTAATTACATCCCCTCACTCTCCCTTCCCCTTTCCCCTTCCCACTTCCACTCCCTCTACCCCCTTCCTCTCCCCCTTCCACACAGTTACATCCCCTCTCCCCGGTCTTCTCCCCCTTTTCTCAGAATCGCACATCCTTCTTCTCTGCCTTGACCTCAAAAACACACCTTCTTCCTTTTACCTACAAAATTTTCTCCTCACCCTTTCCCCTTCTACTCCAGACACACAGATTCTATCCCTCCCCCAACCCGTGTTCCTGGATTCGCCTCCTCCCCCTGACTCTACATCACTGATCCCCCCCACCCCCTATCCCTCCTCCATCCATTACCACATCCCTGGAATCTTACCTCATACAGTCCGTTTGTTTTCATTTGGCAGAGATCCCTAACCCCGTTCGGCTCAGTTGATGGCCAAGTGTAGTCAGACTCGAGGGTTGATTTGACTAGTAACCAAGGAGATTTATTTCTACCTTGCAACTAAAGCTTATCTAATTTCATGCAACCAGTTAATACAGGAGTAGCCCAGTTCCCTCAGGTGAACATATACCCACTGTGGTCCTACTCCTTCCCCCAATCCTCTTCCGAAACTGCACATACACCCCACTTCCACATTCCTCCCTCTCCACTCTCCTTTCCTTACAGTTTCATCCCCTCCCTTCCTCCCTCCCTCCCTCCCTTTCCCTACTCCTAGAATCACTTCCTCCCCCCTTCCTCACTCCCAACATCATACCTCCTTCTCCCTTTCTCACAGATCCACACCCTTGTTCAGTCTAGACCACCTTTCCCCACTCTTCCTCATCGAACTGCCCCTTCCACAGTTCTCCACTCCAACAGTCACCCTTCCCCATTCCTTCACTTCTAGACTTACCCCTCCCTCTCCCTCACCTCAATAATCACCCCTTCTCCCTCTCGCATTCCTACAATCACCCTGTCCCCCCTCCCTCACTCCTACAATCACCCCTTCCTCCCTCACCTCTAAAATCACCCCTTCCTCCTCCCTCACCTCTATAATCACCCCCTCCCTCTCCCTCACTCCCAGAATCACATCCCCTCCCCCTCTTTACCTCTCCCCCTCCTACAACCTCCCCTGCCCCATCCCGTAAAGTCGTTATGCATGGTATAATGACAGGGGAGGAAATAAAAGACCGTGAAATAAAAGAAGTGAAAAAAATCCCTTACTATTGTTTTTAACGCGACAAAAGATCCATAATTAGATCGCTAAATGTATGAATTCTCTCTCTCTCTCTCTCTCTCTCTCTCTCTCTCTCAATGCCCTGGATTCCGCCTGACATTGTTTATTGCTCAATTAACAAAACAATAGCGTCGACTTTGAATATTAGGGCGGCCTTAATAGGCCTGTAATTATCGGCGATACTGATTATTATTATTATTATTATTATTAGTAGTAGTAGTAGTAGTAGTAGTATTCCCGCTGTTCTTGGTCGTGGTGGTGATAGTTTAAGTACCATACTATTCTCATCACATCATGGTCATCATTATTACCATCATTCTCGCTGGTTATGGACCTTCCTAACATCTCTTCCTGAGCGATTTATTTTTGGATACGGCAGGTTAATTCGTGTGATGCTTATGCTGAGTATGGTGGTGATTGAAGGATTGTAGCGACACAGCAGAGGATAGTACGGCGTAATAAATAACACAAATCACTTAGGAAAATGTGTTAGGGAACTTCCTTAACTCAACGAGAATACGGGCCTTGATATTCCAGTTGAGAGTGATCCGGTTCCGTCGGATGAAAACAAATCGGTAAGGTGAAGGGGTTTAGGAATGATGTGTGTTTACGCCATTCTGTGTACACCATGTAAGGGTTATCAACGATCTGTGTGTACATGGACTGAATTTGAGTTCACTGGTTTACGTGCTTTTACTAGTAATGGTGTACACTGCTGGTTTGTGCAGTAATAACGGTGTACATAGATGAGATGTACACTAATGATGGTTCACATACTGTGCTCAGCGTGTACACTAATGATGGTGTACATGTTAGAGACATACACTTAGAATCGTGTATGCAGGTCAGATGTACACTTGTAAAGGTGTACATGAGCAACTAGTGCATAAACACTAATGAACACAGCCGAGACGTGCACAAATATTGATGCACATTGATAGCCTGTACTCCAATAACGGTGTACATGATCCGCTTGGACACAGGAACCTTATATGGAAGGTTTGTACACTAATAACTATGTACAGCAATGTGCAAAAGTTCACCGATAACCTGCCAGCATTGTGTCCTGCCTTCCATACTGTCCTGCCTTCCATATTTGTCTTGCCTTCCATACTGTCCTGCCTTCCATATTTGTCCTGCCTTCCATACTGTCCTGCCTTCCATATTTGTCTTGCCTTCCATACTGTCCTGCCTTCCATACTGTCCTGCCTTCCATACTGTCCTGCCTTCCATACTGTCCTGCCTTCCATGTTTCTCATCCTCTCCCGCACGACAAAAATTATCCCTCTTTCTCATACTCATTTTTTTTATGCAAGGAAGAAGGAACCCAAGGCCAGAAGGAGCTTTACACTGTTTTCACACAAGGATAATTCATGTTCATATTGTCACAGGTAACAGAGAAGTGGGGGAGAACTTTTGCCCCCGGCTGTATGTAGGTATAAGATGTTAAAAACTGTGTACATAGGAGGCATGTACACTAATACTGATGTACGTTTGCTCATGGCTGTGTGTAGGTATGATGTTGAAAATTGTGTACATAGGAGGGAGGTACACTAATACTGATGTACATAGGTAGCGTGTACACTTATTACAGTTTACATGGGGCGTGTATACTATTATTCTGGTATACATGAGAGCTGTGTGCATTAATATGTAGTGTACATGAACGGCTTGTACACTAATAAGAGTTTCATTGAAAGGTGTGTGCGTAGGTGGGATGTGCACTAATAATGATGTATGTAGGCAGAATGTACATAATTCTGGTGTATATGAGACAGTAATACATGGGCAATGATGAGCATGAACGGGATGTACACTAATAATGGTGTACATAAAAGGGGTGCACGTGGTTTAAAGTTTACATGTTCGACATGTACAGGTGTAATGGTGTACATGACCGGCGTGTACATTAATAATGATGAACATGGGAGGCATGTACACAATACTGGTGCACATGAGCGGGAGGTACATGGTAATGGTGTACTGTAGTGAGAGTGTACACCATGTATACTGATGAAGCCGGTGGTTTGTGTCCTGAGGCGGGGGTAGGGTAGAGTAGGGTAGGGTACGGTGGAGCAGGGTAGGCTGGGGTAGGGTGGGAGAAGGTAGGGCAGGGCAGGGCAGGGCGGGGCAGGGTAGGGTAATGTAGAGTAGGGTAGGGTATGGCAGAGCAGGACAGGGCAGGGCTGGACAAGGCAGGGCTGAGTAGGGTAGGGAAGGGGAGGGTAGGGCAAGGTAGGGCAGAGCAGAGTAAGGCAGGGTAGCGTAAGGTAGGATAATGTAGGGTAGAATAAGGTAGGGTGGGGTAGAGCAGGGTAGGGTAGGGTAAGGTAGGGCAGAGAAATGTCAGGTTGGGTAGGGTAGGGTAGGACAGGTTGGGTAAGGCAGGTTAGGGTAGGGTTGGATAAGGAAAGGTAGGATCGAATAGGGCAGAGGAGGGCAGGGCACGCTGTAGTTAGGCACAGCAGAATAAGACATGATAACACAGGGTAAGTCTGGGCAAGGCAGGGCAGTGAAGGGCAAGGCAGAGCAGTGGAGGGCAAGGCAAGGTAGAAGGGGGCAAGCAATGACGAGGCACAACAATTACCCAAAAAATTAAATCAGAAAAAAAATCACCTAAGGAGAGCACCAAAACAAAACACACACAATGACAGTAAAAAATAATAATAAATAAGACCTAAAAAACCAGCAATACAGTGTAACAAAAGAAACACAAGGCCCAAACACAGCCCAAGGAACAAGAAATCATTACGGAACCATTACAAGCAGGTGATTACAGCTCCAAACAACCAACTCATTCTCACAACTCCTCCTGTGTGGCACGGACAGGATGGGGTATTTACACACACACACACACACACACACACACACACACACACACACACACACACACATATATATATATATATAAATTCACAAACACATAAACACCCCCACCGACCCAGCCACCTACCCACCCACACACACACACACACACACACATACTCTCTCTCAAACCATTTTATCCCTCCCAAAAGCAACATATTCTTTTTCCAGACTCTTATTTACCATTGATCTTTAATTGCCCTCAGATGCCGCTTATAAATGGCTACTTAATTCTGGTCCCCCATTTATCACTTGGCTAATCGCTAAATTATTCTCTAATGAAAGCTGGTATTGCAATTAAAGCTAGCTCACTTTTTATTGCCAATAGCCCTTCTCTCTGTCTGTCTCTCTGTCTTTGTCTCTGTTTGTCTGTCTGTTTCTCTCTCTCTCTCTCTCTCTCTCTCTCTCTCTCTCTCTCTCTCATCTTTACTGTGCTACTCGCTTTATACTCCTTACCTTTAGACAATTTTCTCTTTTTCTTTTTTCTATTTTTTTTTTTCTGGGGAGAGGCCTTGGTGGTAAGTGGGTTAATGTTGGCCATAATCTAACCACTCTATTGCAATATCTCACCAGCTGAATAAAACCGTCTGGAGGCAGCAAGAATTAATTTTAAAGTGGGATCATCGTTAGGAAGTGACTGAGCAAATTAATAAATAAATAAGTGGAAAAATAAAAATGGGCAAAAAATAAGCGCAGAACAAAAACTATAAAAACATGAAAACTGGTGATTACTTCTGTGCAATGTCTTCTAGTTTTTTAATTTTATCTTGTATTTAATTTCTGCTAAGACAACTGTAATTTATTTATCCTGAAACTACTGAGCCAGGGGATTTTTTTTTTTTTTCACTTTATTTTTGCCATTACTGACGATTTTACTCAGCTTAGGACAGGCTTTTTTAATTGGAGGGGTTAGATACAGCCTTCATAAGTCCTTTTCATTCGTGACCCTTTTCCTTTGAATAATATCGAGTGGTTGGACATCACTGGGCTCTAAGGGGTTAAGAGGACATTTCAAAGTGAAGGAATTAGAATGTAGGCTCAATAACCTTCCAGTGCCTACAGTTCATTCATCTTAACTTGGCGGAGATTTTCGTCCTTTGTGGCTGATTTCCCGCAGCTCAGAGGCAGATAAAGACAATACCACTGCTCTACATCCTTTCCATAGCACTTCCTCGTGATTGCGTTAAATTCTGGTGTTTATCTCTGTTACAGCTTCCCATTCAAGACGGAGTAATGTCTACTTTGCGCCTAGTGGCGGTGAGCAGAGTATAGGCCGTCTCTAAGTTAAATAAATTCGTTCGACTAGAGTTTATCAACTGAAATAAAATACAAAGTGTATTTCCACAAGGCGAAAATACAAAGTTTCATTTTTTGTTAAATTTTTTTATCTTCGACCGAAACGCTAATCGTGATATTTGTTAAACAGTTCTGGTGTCCTTAGTTCCATCTTGAATACATAACAATATCCCTCAAAGCTGGCAAAATCTATGTTCAATGTAGGTCGCAGGTAAATGGTTAAAAGACTACACATAGGGTGGTTCGTTCGACTTACTACCACTTCACTACAAACACACCTGGCCGTATCTTGTGTGTTTGGGAGACGGCTAAGTCTGTTGGTGTGGGCGTGGGTATGGCAGTGAAGTAGGGCATGCATTAATGATGCAGGATAGATACTGATAACACTGACTGAGCCATCTCACAATACACGAAACAAGAGAAGCTTATATCTGGCCCATCCTGTATGAATAAGTAAATACAGTTTATATATATATATATATATATATATATATATATATATATATATATATATATATATATATATATATATATATATATATATATATATATATATAGATAGATAGATAGATAGATAGATAGATAGATAGACAGATGAATGAATAGACTGATAGGTAGATACATAATATATAACCGTATACAGTGCATATAATGTCATACAGACAAAGTTAAAAATGGTTTCCGGATTAATTAAATGGTTATCTGACTGAAAGACGTTTATAGATACGATTTTTAAAATAATTTGTTAATTTCACCAATAACACAACACTTGTTCAGCAGGCTATTGGGAAACAGACGTGAAGAACATGCACTGAACGCGAGAGTAAAAGTTTTATGACTGGAAACTTGCATTAAAAAAAAAAAAAAGATATTCGCAGTTCCAAGCACAAACACATAAAAACATGCACACATACGAGAACAGGCTTTCTACCTTGTGTTCAGAGGCAGAGGGTGAACACACACACACACACACACACACACACACACACACACACACACACAAAGATAAACGCAACCAAAAACATTACTTCTCTACGTGGGCGGTAAAAATTACATGAGCGTGTAATATGCAAAATGAATCGCTAAGGAAGAGGCATTAAGGGACCAGCTAAACTCACGAAAATGTGGCTCATGGTCTCTTGGTTGTAAGGAATAAATAAGCCCTTCATTATTTTATTGTTCATTTATCACACACACACACACACACACACACACACACACACACACACACACGTAGGCTGAACATCACACTGGGAAGCTTATAAAAGACGTACACACACACACACTCTCACAAGGGTGAAAGCTCATAGATCATGAAGTGAGTGTGTGTGTGTGTGTGTGTGTGTGTGTGTGTGTGTGTGTGTGTGTGTGTGTGTGATTTAATGTGTCGTATTTAACTCTAAGGAGGGAAGAACAATGAAGGGAGGGGTGATATAGTGAACACCTTGATATAGTCGCTAAGGAGGGGGGCAGTGGAGAGGAGGGGAGAGGGGAAAGGTGGGAAGGGAAAGGGGGAAGAGAAGGGGAGAGTGGAAGGGGGGAAGATATATATGAGAAGTGAGGGAGTGACGAAGAGTAGAGGTGGGGGGGGGAAGGAAAGCGAGATTGCTGGAGATATGTAAAGGAGGAAGTGAAAAAAAAAAAAAAAAAAAAAAAATTGAGGAAGGGGAGGGAATCGGGAATGGAAGGGGATGAGATGAAAAAAAAAGAAAAGATACAAAAGAAAGCAAACAATAGACCTACTAGTTCTTCCGAAGTTCTTGGGAGGGTATTAACTAGAGAAACTATGCAAAACGTGAAAGACAAGGATAGAAAGGTAGCAGGGAGGAGGGAGTATGAGGAAGGGGGAGATCGGGGGCGAATGGTGAGGGAATGGGGAAGGGGAAAAGAGGGAGGAAAGAGGGTAAAGTGTAATGGGATGGGGAAAGGCAAGAGGAAGGAGAAAAGGTAATGGGAGAGGTGAAGGAAAGAGGAGGGGATGACAAAGCTGCTGGGGAACTTGGGGGACATTTTTGAAATCTAGTATTGGTTGCTAGGGACGCTGAGGCCAATCGTCGCAAGGTCGCCACTCGAAAACTAGAGGAGAGAGGGGAAAAGTGGATGGCAGACTTCCGATAGGAAATGACCTCAAGATTACGCCAAAAGAAGCCAGAGCTTTCTACACCAATTAGAAATGTTTCTACTGTACAGCTGGAATTGTGAAAAGTACGAAAAAAAACGGGTTTTCGGTCGTTGCTTGACAACAAGCAGTTGCCTAGTAACAATAACCTTACGGACACAACTAGGCCATAGGTTGGTCATTGTGTCCAGGTTTGGTTGGAATCGGCAAATTTTTGAAGGTCAGAAGTGTCTGCCACAATTGAACAAGAAGGAATACATGAAAGAAAACGCGACTAAAAATAAGGCCAGCATGGACCTGGCCAACTAAAGGTCACTAAATTTCATGTCACCACAACACTTAATATTCAAGTTGGGAAAATGGTTCGGTTCCATTAGGTGAAAAAAAGACTGTGTACTGAACCTTAATATTTTCCTGAATGTTCTTTACATTCGTACAAAATCGCCATAGTTTTAACAAATAACATGCAAGAGAAAATTAATCCCTCTTCTCTCCATCATTTCTGAGGTGTGTTTTCATTAAATTCTTGCAATATCTAGATCACTTCAATTAACCTACGCAACACTTCTTGTACTGATGAAGCTAATGAAGAGCTATAACAATACTTCCTCCAGTTAAAAAGTCCCTCTAAAGCCAATAAGAGACACGAAGAAAACAAAAATAAACACGACAATAAATATAAAACTAAAACATAATAAATTCGTTATGGGATTCACACTACCGCATTTAGCATCGGAATGTCCTTTTATTCCGAAAACGTAAAATTATATCCAATGTTTCCCAGAACTGTGGCGTCTCTCTTCTCTCTCTCTCTCTCTCTCTCTCTCTCTCCAGACGATTTTACCAAGGATAGCCAGGCGTCACCGTAATGAAAGGATTAACGTGCCATATGCAGGGATAAACCGGCAAGGAAGAGTTACTGAGAGCCCTGTGAGCCGACTGGAATACGGTCTTAATCCTCTCACTACGATGACGCATATTTCGCTACAATCTTGCTACCTCCAGACGATTTTATTCAGCTTAGAAAATCCCTCTGGTGGTGAAGGGATTAATGACAACTATATCTAATCCCCGAAATTTCGCAAAGGAGGTAGAAAGAATAAAATAAAAATGCGTCCTTGTACTGAAGAGACAGGCATGTTACAATCACTGAAGGAAGGAATATTAGTTGACATTACCCCTCTCCATCACCTCTACTCTCCTTGCCCCTCCTTTCCCTCCCATCTCCCCTCCCTCCTCTCTCTCTCTCCTCTCCTTACCCCTCCCTACCCTCCCATCACCCCTCTGTCCTCCTTCCTCTCTCTCCTCTCCTTACCTCTCCCTACCCTCCCATCTCCCCTCTTCCCCTCCCACTCATTACCTTCTTTCCTCATCTTATCTCTTCGCCTCTCTCTCCCCTCCCTTCCTTTCCCTCCCTACCTTCTCTCCTCTCCTTCCCCCTCCCTTCTGATCTACCTTTCCTCCCTCCAAATCCCAACCCTCAAAAATTTATCTTCTTCCCCTCCCCAGCCTCCTCCCCTCATTCTTCCCCTTCCCTCCCTGTTCTTTTCTCCCCTATCTTTCTCATATTCTATCCTCTTTATTTTCCCCCTTCCACTTTCTTTCCTCTCACTCCCCTCTCCTCTTCCCCCTTTTCTCTCTTGCTCTCTACCTTTTCTCTCATCCCTAACCTCTCTCCCTACCCCTCTCTTTCTTTCCTCCCGCTCCTCTCTTATCTCCCCTTTTTCGTTCCTATCTTCCCTTCCCTCTCCTTTTTCTCTTCCACTTCTCTTTCTTCCTATCCCCTCTCCTCCCCTCATTTGTCATGTCTTCCTCCTTCTCCTCTCCTCCTCTGCTTTCCGCTCCTCTCCTCCTCTCCTCTCTCCCCGCTTCTTCCTCCTTCTCCCCTCCTCCTTCTCACCTCCCCCACCCCTCCTCCTGCTCCTGTTTCCTGTCCCCACAAGAACTAGTTATTCCCTTTGACCTGTCCACTCCCCAATGGTGACAGACGTGGGAGTCCTGCCTCACACCCTGCCTTACCTCTGCATAACATCCTGCCTTACCTCTGCCTCTCTACCTACCACTCTGCCTCATCCCTGCCTCTCTGCCTACCCTACACTACCTCACACACATGCTTTACACTTGTCATCCAATTTCTGTCCTCTTCATACCAGTCTCTTCCTTACTAGTCCTATTCCTTTTCTTCTACCTCTCTGCCTTCCCCCTGCCTTACCCCAGCCTTTCTGCCTAACCCTCTGCCTTAGCTCACCCTCTCTACCTAACCCCCTACTTTTTACTTGCTTCTCTGCCTTACCCCTGCCTCTCTGCCTTACCTTTGCATCTCTTGCTTACCACAGACTCCCTTCCTAACCCTTTATTCTTTGCCTTACCCTATCTCTCTGCCTTACACCTATCTTTCTGCCTTACCCTTGCGTCCCTACCTTACCCCTGCCTCTCTGCCTACCAGCCTGCATTAACCCGTCTTTCTGCCTGATCAGAGTGCGTATGTTCTCCTAACCACACGAAGAACAATGAGACGCAAAATAACATACGATCATCTCTTCTTTGGCGCTCATAAAAAGAGACACAGACGCTCAATTCCCGGCGTTTCCGGACTGTCAAAATGAATAAGTAAATAAATAAATAAATAAAAGAATAAGAGACGCTAAGAGAAACAGTTGCATGATGTTGTTAAAGGGAGATAAAAAATATAAACAAATTGACAAAAATAATAAGAAAATAAAATAAAATAGCAACTCTCCAGGTGTGATAAAAAAAAATTATTCCCATGCCTCTTTTCCTGCATACAACTCAAAAATTTTCATAAGAACCATGAGGAGAGACTGTTTCATGCCGTATTATCTTTTTTTTCTCTCTCTCTTTTTTTTTTTTTGTAGTAAGTCTAAAAACTTTCATAAGATCCCCTGAGAGACGCAACTGTTTGACATTTTTTCTCTCTCTCTCTCTCTCACACACACACACACACACACACACACACACACACACACACACAGGGAGAGAGAGAGAGAGAGAGAGAGAGAGAGAGAGAGAGAGAGAGACAGACAGACAGACAGACAGAGAGACAGAGAGAATAAGCGAGAATAATACGTTTTAATCTGAAGAATACACTCCTCGAGAAGGCAAATCAGTAAATATCTCACCCCAACAAATACATCTCCCTATGGATCGCATTTCAAGTGAGTAGAAGAGTTTCGCAGTGTCTGTTCCTTAGCGATTTATTTTGTTCATTACATCTTAACGTTGGCTTTATGTTATTTTTATCAAACCAACATCACCCTAGTTTGCATCAGGAACATATAAGATATCGAAATGAAATATGTAGAATGAATCGCTTAGTAGAAGGAGTGACGAAAGCAGCCAACGAAAATATCACTCCATGTCTGATTATGGCTAAGTAATGAGGAGCCAAGGGCTGATATTTTCTTCAGTTAAGGAACCTCCCTAACACAATTTCCTAAGCGATTTAATTTGCTTATTACACCTTACTGTCTCGTGTTACATAAATCCATCAAACATTGCCATACTCAGCATAAATAACGTACAAAAGGATATTAAGCACCCATATCCAAAAATAACTCGCAAAGGATGAGGTGTTAGGGAGCCTTCTTACACGACGACAATACAGGCAAAGGAATAAGTTACTCATAAACATTCTTCAATAAAAACTAGAAGACTTAATAACCTAATGTTCAGGCGAGAGAAGAAAAAACATGTAAAGAAAAAAAAAATGCATGACATTCTTCCAGCAACCCCCCCACACAGACACACAAAATAAAACACTGGATGGCATTCTTCCTGTAGCCACACACACACACACACACACACACACACACACACACACACACACACACACACAGGGAAAACAGGAAACAAAAAAACAGAAGGTAATGTATATAATCTCGTATCGACCAGGTGCTCTCATTACCGCGTCTCCTGCCCCGGCCCACAACTGAACAGGTAATCTTGAGACACCTGACTTGATTTTATTGTTTAGCATCTGATCGTGTTGCTTGAGTGGTGGGGTAATGGAAGGTCTCTCTCTCTCTCTCTCTCTCTCTCTCTCTCTCCTTCAAAAAGAATTCTAGTGGCATTTTCAAGCCATCAGAAACAGAATGCACCTCCCTTCATGCCACCCTAAGATACAACTAAGATAAGCTCTCTCTCTCTCTCTCTCTCTCTCTCTCTCCTTGATTTTCTTACCTTCAGCTCATGTTTTCTTCTATTTTCATTACTCTCATGTTCTTATCATTTCTTTAATTGGTTTTCTACCTCACGAGTTTCTACCGCTTTTACAATTCCATAGATTTTACTTCCCATCAATTTCTTATAAACTTTCTTGCCTATATCACACTTTCCTTTACTTCTTACAACTCCTCACTTTTCACACAAATAAAGGCAAACTCTATGTATAACGCACTATTTTTTTTTTTAAATCCATTTCTCTAACTCCAGTACAGCATTACTATTTATTGATGTTGTGTTTAGTCTCTCTTACAGTTTACGAAGCTCAGAACAGCACGACTTCTTTCGACCCATGTAACAGAGAGTTAAGGGCAGCTAATTTGTCTTGCTGGTTATGAGATCGTTTAGTGAGCCTTGGGTTCATTCTTTTTCTGGTGATGACGTCCATTTTATATTATTCTAGCTATTCCTAACCCATTATCTTCAGCCCGGGAGACGGCTTGCAAAATATAAAAGGTTATATAACAGGCTTTATTAACCCTCCAGTATCAGAGATCCTACCTAAAATTAGAAAGTTATTCGTCTGGTTCAAATGCCGCAAAAAAAAAAAAAAAAAAAAGTACAGAAATGGCCTTTTTTTTTTTTTGTTACCTTAGGAGGCCGCTAGTACGTCTTAATTATCATTTTACTTCTTCATTCGGCAAATATTTCCATTTTCATTTACGCAGCCCGTCAATAAAAAAAAAAAAAGTGAGAACGTTTTGGTGTACTATCCAAAGCTGTAGTTAATATTTCTCTGCTTTACTGGTTCACCCAAAACCAAAATAAATAGAAGCATGAATAACGTACAAAAACATATATATTCAAGTGTACTGACGCATGAATAACCTTAAAAAAATATTCAAGTGTAATCTGCAAAATACTGTGCTAAGGAATAGTACTAAAAATCCTCCTGATGTCACGAAAATACGTCCCATGAGTTTTTTTGTTTTATTTCTACCTGTGGCTCTTTACTATTACCACCTGTTTAAATCCTACCTAGTTAAATCCCACTTGTTTAAATCCCACCTGCGTAAATTCCAACTGTTTAAATCGTACCTGTTTATCCCATATGTTAAAATCCCACCTGTTTATTCCACTTTTTAAAATCCCACCTGTCTAAATACCATTTTTTAAACCTCACTCGCTTAAATCCCACTATTTAAATCCTACTTGTTTAAATCCCACCTGTTTAAAGCCCACTTTTTAAACCTCACCTATTTATATTCCACCAGTTCAGAACTCACTTGTTTAAATCCCAGCTGTCCAAAATCCATCCGTCTAAATCCCACGTGTTCAAATCCGACTTGTTTAAATCCCACCTGTTTATATCGCATATCTTTAAATCCCACCTGTTTAAATCCAACCACTTTAAATCTTACCTGTTTAAATCTCTTTAAATCCAACGTGTTTAATTATTATCTCTTTAAATCCCACCTGCTTAAATCCCATCTTTTTAAATCCAACCTGTTCAAATCCCATCTCTTTAAATTCCACCTGTTTAAATCCTGTCACTTTAAATCTTACCTGTTTAAATCCCACCTCTTTTTTCTCTTACCTGTTCAAATCCCATCACTTTAAATCCCAAGTGTTCAAATTCCATCTTTTCAAACCCAACCTGTTTAAATCCCAGCTCTTTAAATCCCACCTGTTCCACGCCCACCTGAGTTCCGCCGTAATGACAGTGTGGGCAGTGTAGTTAGGTTGCCACAAATGCCCAGAATTTATTGGTACTATCCCGTTATTACCATCAACAGAACCGAATAGGATTGTTGAAGACTCGCATTTTTTTTTTTTCTCAGTTTATTTGTTTTCATGTCTTCCTTTTTATATTTTTTCCTCGATTGGTTTCCTTTTCTTTCTTTCCTTTTTTTCTTTACTTAATTTTTCTCTCATTGTTATTTTTTTCCTTTCTCCATTCTTTTCTTTCTTCTTTTTTTGCTTTTCCTTCTTGCTTTTCTTTTGTCCTATATCCTTAGTTCGTTCTTTGTAATTTCTTTTTATATTCTATTTACTACAAATAGGATGGAATATGATTGCTGAGGACTAGTATTTTTTTATATTTTCTTTCTTTAATTCTATTGATCAAACTTAGTTATTTATCAATTTTGTTTTTATTGCCAAAGAAGACCAAACCTGATTAATTCAAATCTGATTTTTTTTCTACACTTTATTTCTCTCTCCATCTTTTTTGTCATATATATATATATATATATATATATATATATATATATATATATATATATATATATATATATTTTCTTTCGTTCTTTCTTCATATAATCATGTTTCTTTTCGTTTCAAAATATTTTTGGAGATATGAACAGACGTAAATTTTATCTATCACATTATCCATCAACCAAAACACCTGCATTATTTTTTCTATTGCCAGACGGTTTCTTATTTAACTTTGAGAGGATATTTTGAAACAGAATGATTAGACATAGCACCCAATAACCCTTTCAGTACGATTAACTATTTTATATTTTACGCTAATTATTTCCACTCGATTATACTTACCTGAGGACAGACTTTTCGAACTGGAGGGGTTAGATAAGGAAATTCAAAACCCCTTCAATTCGACGGACCTAAGCTGAATAAAATCGTCTGGAAGTAGAAGGGCCGAAAGATAAAATACGCCACCAGGGAGAAGTGGTTAACCCTCTCAACCTATCTCCCTGCCACAGCAAAACGATTTTATTCATCTTAAGAGACTTTGAAGGGTGAAAGGGGTAAACATTTTAATTCTACATACTGTGAAACCCCACCTTTTTTTTTTTTTTTTTTTTTTTTTTTATAGCGTACAAATCACTCTTCAGATTTTCATTCTCTGTTGAAAATCTTGACCTGCCTCTTCCAGCACTTGAAAGCCATATATATATTTTTTTCTTTTAGACATAACATTAATTTTTCTTATTGCTTTATTTTTAAGACATAATTTTTCTGTGTAATATTACGATTTTCAGGAGACTCCAGCTAGACTTATTCTACCCCCAGGATTACTAACATTAGTGTCATCTCAGCTGACTTCGATTTTTTTTTTTTTTTTTTTTTTTACGTCTGGCCATGAATAGCTTCAGGGCCAAAGGCATGAACCAAAAGGACAAGGACCTGATCTCATGGTGAGGCAGGGAACAGTTTGGAGACTTTATTTATTTATCTGTCTATCTATCTATCTATTTGTTTATTTACTTATTCTTTGCACAATCTTAATAATTCTCCCATGAAACGACCATCACGTCATATATTAAAAAACACATCACAAATTTAATACCATAACATCAGTCGTGAATGAGATAGCCCTAGCATATATTCAGTATGGATGGTAAGGAATTAGACTTAAAGTGGTGACATGTGAAGATTTGTCACCATCTTTCGTGCGAAGGAGGACTGATTAGCCTCAGAGAACGGCATGTCTAGCCTATATGCAGAAATGGATGCTTAAAATATAGCATTTCATTTGAATATCGATATGAATTTTTAACTTCTTTTTCATCTTCTATTTCTCCTTTTTCTGTTTCTTTTCTTCTTCTTCGTCATCTTCTTTTTCTTTTTCTTTTTCGATCTTCTTCTTCTTCTTCTTTTGACCATTAATTTGTTTTCCCTCACATCATCGTATTTTTAGGAACTGTAATTGGGCATTATATATAAATTCCTATCATTATAACCATCAGCGTGAACTTTTATGATTACCAGGCTACTATTACATATATATATATTTATATTTTTGTGGGTCGTCGTTTGGCCACCATTTTGTTCTTTATCACATTTTATCTTTCGTTTTTCTTTTAAATCTGAACTAGACCTCATCATTAAGATTAATGTTATTACCACCACAAATATGACCTCATTTTGATATTAGGGAGTATTTTTATGTTCTTCTTGTGGGTATTAGAGTATTTGTCGTCAGATCCAGATAAAGAAAAAAACATCAGAAAAAGATTCCTCAAATATTATTCAACAGCAAGACTCTCTCTGGTCGTTATGAAATTATATATATATATATATATATATATATATATATATATATATATATATATATATATATATATATACCTGGTATATATATTTGATTTGCACATCCTGTAAAAATTCTTCAAGCAACTGCCATTATTAAATTCTCATTTGAATATTAAGGAAATTTGCTCTTTTATTTTTATTTTCTTGAGGGGAGGAGGGCATTACAATATTCTTCCTCGCATTCTCGTCATTCAGATAACTGGAACTGGCCATTATGTTAAGATCCCTATCATAGTAGTCATTTGTCTGGCTTCCTCTTTTACCATGTCTTATTTTCTCAATGATTTAACCTTGTCCTCACAAATTTCAACTGTAACTCATGCAAAAATTCTTATAATGGCTACCAAATAATACCTCATTTGATTTGCAGGGATTTTTCTTTTCTATAATTTTGGGCATTACCATCTTCGGCATCATTCTCCTCTTTTTAAAAACTTGAACTGATTATTATGAAAAAATTCATATCATAATATCCATCATCAGGACCGTCCTCTGATTACCGTGAGATTATTTTCCTATTGTTATGCTTTTATTTTTGTCGTCCCAATGTTTAACTTGACCTCATTTAGAAATATTTATAACATTTATTGATATATTTCATCTGGGTATTAATGTTCTTTTAATATATTCCTTTAAGCATGACCATAGTCGTTATCATACTCTCATCTTTCAAAAGAAAAACCTGAGCTGAACATTATATAAAAATTCCTATCATTATATCTATCACCATGACCTCTCCTCGTTATTACCAAGGGACCAGTTGGCTTTGTTTTTGTGTTTTGGGCATTCTTCACAATTTGCCTTTAACAGAAGTGCAAATTAAGCCTTAGATAAAGATTCCAGTCATTACGTTTCGTCAGTGTTGATATCAGATGTTCAAGGGACTATATTCTTTTGCCCCACAACATTTTACTTGTTCGAAAGTTTTCTTTGTGTACACACGATAAAATAAAAAGTAACGACGGCTTCCATGATGAACACTGCTGGCGCTAATGTTTGTATTTGTGTGTGTGTGTTTTAAGGCAAACAGATCTGAATGACGACTTTAAATACACGTTTTATGAATATCATGCTTTAGGAGGCGTTGATAGTAATAACAGGCATACATATACATTAAAAGTGGCTCAAGATCATTTTCTGGTGGCTCCTCCAGGATCTCAAAACGTAAAGACGGGAAAGTGTTAAGGTACCCTATCTTTTTTTATCTTCTGTACAAGCGTTCACTAACCCCTTCAGCCCAAGGACATGATTTTTAGCCTAATCCTACTGTTACCAGACAATTTTATTCACTTCATGACAGTCCTCTTCTAAGAAAATTAAAGAAGGCTATATGTAACCTTTTCAGTCCGATTAGTGTACTGTCTTTACGTGGCAAAACTCAAATAAAACAAGAAGGAGCACTTACACAGAGCAACACCCACACCCTGATATAGCTTTAAAACAAAGATTATACTTTGTTCCATGACCTTGACCTCTGACCACCTGAGTTACGGCATTCTTGCCTGACCCTCCATGTCCCACTAAGTTTGGTTCTAATCAGATCAGAGCTGTCTCAGTTGACCCTGCCCTCTTACTGTACATGGACCTTTAACTTATTAGTCTGAAAACCGAATCACTTCATACTTAACTGACCCTCAGTCCTTCTATCAAGTTTGGTTCGGACTGAGTCAAAAGTGTCTGAATTATAGCTTCGATCTTCCGAACGTATGACCTTGATCTTTGATTTTTTTTTAAGTTAACCTCCTGGTTGACCCTTAACATTTCCACCACCTTTGGCTAAAATCTGATAAACTTTGTTTCAGCTATTTTGTGCACACACAGGCACACGCGGGTCGAAACTTGACCTTTCGATAAAACCTTTACCACTGACTAAGTGGCCTTAAAATCCGTTTCTTTCGTCCTTGGATTACCCTCAACATTTCTACAAAGTTTGGTTTAAATTGCATCAAAACTTTTGAAGCTGACCTTGCCATGTGATCACAGTTTTTGGTTACTCACTGTGGCCTTGGGCTTCTACTGACTGTTCTCACAGACTAAGCTCTTTGTTCTTGCCCAATCCTGAACACTTCCACAGTGTTTTGTCTGAATCGGATCAAAACTCTTTACGCTGACCTTTCCAAGTTACCATCATCTTTGACTTAGTGTTCTAAAAAAAGAAAGAAAGAAAGAAAATACGCCACTTCCTTGGCTAGCCCTCAACCATTCCACCAAGTTTGATTCAGAACAAATCAAAATTGATTTACTTGCATAGTTCTCACACAGACACAGAGGGTCCAACTTTGACACTGTCTTGTGGCCTTGACCTAAGACCGATTGTTTTAAAAAATGAATTATATCATTCTTGCGTTGCCCTGAACCCTTTTATCAATCTTGACCTAAGTCACTTCAAAACTGTTTAAGTTAACCTTGTCATGTAACCCTATCCTTTGATATACTGTTCCCTAAAGCCATCCCTCAGCCTTCCACCAAGTTTGGCTAAAATGGGATCAGAACTGCTTGAGTTATTTTGTTCATACACACACACACACACACACACACACACACACACACACACACACACACACCGAGCAAAACATTACACCCGCTGCACCACGTGAACCCCGCATAAAAAATGTAATCGCACTGACAGGGCAACTAGAGGCCAAATTCATTAGTTCCACAGCCTTTTACTTGTTTTTAAATATCTTCTCAGTGTACAAACTTTTATTAAACCTTATTATATGATCGTTACATTTATTATTAACACAAGTATTACCTTTTGTTTTCAATTAAAGGTAGGAATCCATTTCACTGTTATTACTATCCTTTTTATTATTACTATTATTATTATTATTTTTTTGCATTTTCTTTATTGCCCTTCATTTTTATCTTTCCCTTGGTTGCATCTCAGTTAGCATTTTATTGAAGCTAACGCCATGAAATTTCATTCATTTATTTACTTATTTAATCCTTTATTTATTTATTGCTGTTTTTGGTGACTGAGTTGCAAGATCCCAAGAGTGTATATACCGGTACCATTAATCCCTTCATGGTCGGGACAGCTCTAGTATTATACTTTAATTGATATCAGACGATTTTATTCATCTGGAAATATTAAACTGTCGGGTAACTCTATGTTCTTAGTATATATGACCTTATTTTGCTTCCTAAATTTGTTATACCACGTTATATTGTTATTATTTTTGGGTGATTTTAGTATTTAAAGTCTCCTTGTATTTTCTAACTTTTTGTGCTCAACTTTGTACCCATGTTCTTGACCCTCCTCTATTTTTACACTGCTTATGTAAGACTGGGAGGGGATTGGCCTGTGCATATTGTCAGGTGGTTTTAAGGTGATGTTGGTGATTAGGCTGATGGTGAAGAAAATGAGGTGGATTTACCATCAGAATGAGGGGTAATGGGTGGCAGGTGTGGCTTTTTGATGTCGTTCAGGTTGTTACGAAGAGATGGTGATTAGAGGTCTCATCCCTAAATACAGCAAAATAGTTCGATGACACCATACATAAAACGAGAATAAAAGGTCAAATATCTCACATTTTTCCAAGCTACCGGACCATGTTATTGCAATACACTATTATGGAAGAAAGCCCCACGAGGACATTCCGTTTTTAGAACCAGAGATCTTCCGCAGCCTATAAAGTTAAATGGAGGCTTTTTAACTCTTGGAGGACGAGAAGCATCTCCTGGGCTGACCATAATCATCCAAAGATACCAAGAAAAATATTCGAGTTGGTAAAAATGAATGCCGATAAGGATATTGAAACACCTGCCGTGCCAAGTCTTTCTCCGCGTAAGAAGCATTCGCTGTGTTTGTCTCTGTGAACTGACAGACCTCGACGAAGCGAAACTGTCTTTTCTCAGTTAAGGAATACGCACAAAAGTCATTTCATTCAACAAAACATTAAAGAATTAATTGATTTTTTCTCATTTATTCGTGTTTACTGTGTAGTGATTACTTTTATTTTTCATCTCCATTTTAATTCACCGATGACGCCAGAACGATTACTGCTCAGGAAACTACCTTCACCCACAACCGAATATTATTGTCTAAGGTTAGTCTGGGTAAAATATAAGAGCTAAGTAGGGGGATTAACATAGACAATTTTAACTCTCCCAGCCTCCTTTGACCTACCTCCAGAAGAATACAATCGTCTGCTGTTAGTTCAGTTAATGTGCTTGAGTTAATATGATCATCAGAGGGTTAATTATGATACGCTTGCAACCACCAAAAGATTGTATTCAGTTGTGTGTGTGTGTGTGTGTGTGTGTGTGTGTGTGTGTGTGTGTGTGTGTGTGTGTGTGTGTGTGTGTGTGTGTGTGTGTGTGTGTGTGTGTGTGTGTGTGTGTAGGATCCATAGGTACCAGGCCATCTCATTAATTTGGCTGTCATGCCTCGTAGTAATTAGCGATGAATTACGTGACTGGGTATATGTGATTTAAGAACACACACACACACACACACACACACACACACACACACACACACACACACACACACACACACACACACACACATTCTTCTCCTTCACTCTCACACATTTGCTCTCCCTAACACACATCTCACCCCCACCAGACACACAATCAATTCCTCTCCCTCCCAACTTCACCCCAACCTCTTCCCCGTCTCCCCTCATCTTCCATCTCGCTCCTCCCCATAACAACACTTCTACATCCACTCTCATCCTTTCCCCCACCCAACCCTCCCCAACCCCTCACCTTCTCTCCTCCCTCATCTCCCCCTCCTATCAACACCTAAACACCCACGCTCAACCCTTCTCCCACCCAAACCCACACATTTCCTCCCCCTCCCCCATCTCCCCCGTCTATCAACACCTCCACACCCATGTTCAACCCTTCCTCCACCCAAACCCACACATTTTGCCCCTCTCCCCCCATCTCCCCCGTCTATCAACACCTCAACACCCACGGTCAACCCTTTCCCCATCCAACCCCACCCCAACCTCTCACCTTTTTCTCCCACTCCCTCCGGTCCCTCCCTCCCCTCAGCCAACCCCACCTTTGCACCACAGCACAACCCCGGGATAACGAATCATAATTACGGCTCGGGCAGCGGTTAAACCCAGGTCTGGCCCCGGCCTGCTAAATCGTCTGTTGGCTGCATCTGACAAGTGGGTTTATCATCTTCGTTAATGCCCCGCTAATTTATAACAGTCGCCCCTCGGAGACATTAGTTTGTGGAGATGATAAAGTTTTGGCGGTAATAAAGTTTGGGAATTAATGACCCTTTGAAAGTAATAGTGTCTGGGAGGCAATAAAAAGATTTTGGAGAATAAAGAGCCATTAGTTTCTGGAGATGATAAAGCTTTGATGGTAATAAAGTTTGGGAATTAATGAAGCTTTGGAGTTGATAAAGCTTGGGAGGAAATAAAGCTTTTGGAGGAATAAAGAGACATTACTTTCTGGAGATTACAAAGCTTGGGAGGAAATAAAGTCTTGTTTCTGTTTATCGCTTTCGACACGAGGACGTTATTTATATTTCATTGTCACACACACACACACACACACACACACACACACACACACACACACACACGATTTTTTATCTGGTCAACGGAAGACAATTTTATTAGTTCCCAGAGGCTCCTGGGGATGATAAATTTACTGTAAACTTTCAAAAGAGAGAGAGAGAGAGAGAGAGAGAGACAGAGACAGACAGACAGACAGACAAAGAGAGAATCATACATGTCACTGGATACAAATACTATGTTCAGTGATAAATGTAACATGGTGAAAATCTGCTGAGTGATAAATGTGACAAGGTAAAAGTATAACAAATGATAAAGGTGCCTCAGTAAAGATAGGCTAACTGATAAATGTAACGCGGTGACAGTGAGCTGAATGATAAATGTAACAAGGTCTGAACAGCTGAATGATAACTGAAACACGGTGAAAATGTTATGTGATAAATGTAACACGGTAAAAATGTGCTAAATGATAAATGTTGCATGGTAAAAAAATCTTGAATGGTAAAACTAACACAGTAAAAATATGATAAATGATAAATGTAGTATGGGAAAAAAATATCTTAAATGATAAATATAACAAGATGAAGTTATGTTAAAATGATGACTGCTGCTTGGATTGAAATATGCTAATATGACCGTGGAAATATATTAAATGATAAATATAACAGTGAAAATATGTTAAACGATAAACTCAACTCCGTAATGACATGATGAATATAGCACGGTTAAAGCCATATATATAATAAAAAGTTGTTTATAAAGAGGAAAATTATTCTTATAAAAAAAACAGCCTCTTATCGCGAGGTGTATCATATTTGGAACAAGAGCAATCCGAAATCGCAAACCTCCGCCAAGGCTAAACAATCCCCCATTTGTCAACACCCCTCTGTGTGATATATACATCTTATGGACATGTTGTCTTGTAATTTTTGTGCAAACACTGTAGGCATTATTTATCGAGTTAAAAGCAAAAATGTTGCAGTTGCCACTATCCGGCAATGGTGGAGAATCCTTTGAAAAATTTCTGGATCTGGATGTTGGTCCGGATCACCACCAAGATATAATGGATTTATCTTTAGGCCATACCGTACCCCTCCAAAAAATATCCGTTCACAACTTTTTGAGTAATCCTGCTAACAGACAAACAGACAAACAAATCATCGCCGGAAAAAACATAACCTCCTTGGCGGAGGTAATAAAATTTATGTCTAATGTTTGTTATCCTTGTCTTATTCTCGTAGTGTAGTTATCACCTTACGCGGAGGCTGTCTACTATGACGTAACCAGGCTACTGCTATTCTCTCTCTCTCTCTGGACATTCTAACCCTTGGTTATTCTCTTATATTCTCACGCTCTTGATCCACACACCTATTTCGATCATGCGCCCCTCATACGAAGCAGAGAAGACATAAGAATACCACAAAGGAAAAATGCTCGAAGAAGACCCCAAGCTCAAAGTTACAGATCAGAGCTGGAACTCGCAAATATACTACGTCTGTGAATTTCTCGTAAACCATAACACCAGAATTATCACAAACGAAAAGATGCGACATTGTGGGACTACGAGATAAGGGCTCACAGTTAGCAGATAGCGTCGATGAGAGATAATGAAGACCAAGCAAGGCCCATCGGAGTGCATGTGGGGACGTGGAGTTTGGTGCGTTACGGAGATAGCATCGAGATTCGCCCGTTGATGGATGGTGGGCTTGGTATGGGGTGGAGACTATGCTATTATGCTTGCTTGAATCATGGTACCTCTCTCTCTCTCTCAAGATATATATATATATATATATATATATATATATATATATATATATATATATATATATATATATATATATATGTGTGTGTGTGTGTGTGTGTGTGTGTGTGTGTAAATTCTGATCCCTTGATATGCCTGGTCCATCTCCCACAAGGTGTTCATAAGCAATCTTGTAGGTGCTGAAAGCAGCCTTGTAGGTAACGAAACTGGCACTTGGTTTGTATGCTGCTCCTTGGCCTAAAGAACATCCAAGAGCTGCAGTAGCTGTCTCACTTCACTGAATAATCATCAGAAAAGGGGTATGAGGTAGGTCGTCATCATCATCGTTATTATTATTGTTACTTTTATTATTATCATTATTATTATTATTATTATCATTCGCTTAAAGGCCGCCTTCGGCGGCCTCCGCTCTATGTCAGTTCCTATTTTCAGTCGAAGGTAGCAGAAATATGAATTACTCATGCTGTGAGCGAGATGCAGCGAGGGATTTTCCCATATTATTATCCTGCTGGGACACCCGTTGAGAAGACAGAGAGAGAGGGAGAGAGAGAGAGAGAGAGAGAGAGAGAGAGAGAGAGGCAGGACAGTAGTGTTTGCTATTATACTAAATTATACATAGCGTTGTAGTATACAATTTTAGGAGTATAAGGAGGGAGGAAGCAGAGGCAAGAGAGTGATAAAACAACAAACACGTCACTCTTCTCTCTTCTGTCATGCTGGTAATTTCAGTGCAGGACCAGGAACAAATCCATCCCCTCCACTAAAAGCAAATACTAAATTGTAAGCAAAAGCCCAGAAATGAGTCATAACTCGGGAACCAGTGGTCCGATTGGACTGGAAAATGTTTTATTCTCCAAGTTGGAGCATTTTAAGGGTACCTTGCTCCAACAAAAGCTGCGCTACGTGGCACCGTTTTTGCTGTGTTATGGTAACAAACAAACAAACATAAATTGGATCACTTTCATACAGATGATGTTAGAGGACTGCAGTTACAACGAAATGAGTAATTATGATTATCATTTATTATTATTAATACCATTATTGCAGTTTTAAATGCAATCGAAATAAACCTGACATCTCTGCGATTTTCTTATACATTAATTCTGGCTGATGTCAGACGAACTCATTATGGCGCTGGTGAGATATTAATTTTCTATTTAGTACGACCCTTTATATAGCCATGTTCCCAGTATCATAGCTTTGGCACCATCACCGCCCACCCCCTTCTCTCTCTAACCTCATCTGACCTCGCATTATGACGTAACCGGCCCCACCTGACCCGGCCCTGGTGCGTGGGGTCTTTAAGGCGATTGGAGCGGGGAGGGGAAGACGAATTGGACCCTCTTAGATCCCCCATTTGATAGCTGATCCCTCTTTACGCTGCGTCTTACGTGTTCTTATCGCTGGGGGCCTGGGATTAAGTGCTTGTGTGAGGGAGGGAGGGAGAGGGTGAGGGATGTAGGGAAGGGAAAAGGGGGGGAGGTGTTAAGGGGAATGGGAAGTACGGGGAGAGAGGTGATGGTGAGATTGAAAAGACAGAGAGGTGTTAAGGAATGATAAACAGATAGATAGATAGATCGGTAGACAGACGAATGAAGAGAGAAGGGAGGTGGAAGTGAAACCTTTAATGAAAAAAGAGGCTTACATTTTTTCCACCATAACTTAGCAAGAAAAAATCGCGAGAAATAAAAGAAAAAGAAAGAAAGGAAAAGAAAAAGCCCGTTTCGGCCCTGTCTGATCTTCCATTTTCTTTACGAGCCGGCGATAAAAGGGGTGTCTCAAGGTGGTATGTTCTCACCCTCTACGTTTTCTTTGCATTTTTTTTTTTTTTCACCTCGGACCTCCAAGCTGGTCTTTTACATATTTTCTCTGCTTTTATTTTTTCAAGTTTGATGTTTTTTCAGTTTTACAGGATTTTTTGCTCGTTATAAGTATGCCTCATCTTCATCTTAACATATTTTTTACAAGTCTAAATGACGAAAGTGAAAGGATAATCTCAGTTTTTCATAAATACAACTGATCACCTCCGGCGCTGTCCTCTTCAGTCTGTCGTTCCCTCTGCTTGTGGCCTTCGTTTGAGATGCAAAATGTCCAGGGATCTCAAAATGAAACGATTCTGAAAATGGCTCTCCTTTGTACTGTGTTTTCTTTGGAAGGGTCAGGTTATGCAGGCTCTCTGCTTTGTGTTCTTTCTTTTTCTAATATTTTTATATATTCTTATAAAGTGGAGATTTTCAACTTCACTGGCAATTTTAAGTAGGCTTTAGCGACTGATAATCAAATATTATTTCATGCACGATCATACTGGCTGATGTACTGACTGACTGATTACAATATGCGAGGATATGCTTATTTAAAACACTTTTCTCCCTTTTATATTAAGAGTTTTTATACCAAACTGTCTGACTGATTACATGAGTGGTTAATGGATTCTGTTGGTGAGCTTCTGCCTATGTTTAGTCTCAACTTCAATTTCCTAAAAAACTCTTATATGTGATTCTATTATTCATTTCATTTCATGCATAATATCTGGTGAGATCATATCTGCCGAAAGTGTGTATATGTTTTTCTTTATTTCCTAGTTAGGTACATTATAGACTTCCCTGGCATTCTGTTTTAAATTCATTAATAGTGGTTTATTTAATCACTGATCGACCAAATGGCGGACTTAATGATGCAGTGGGTAGTGTTTTTTTTTTTTTAAGTTAAATTTCCATATATTAAAAATTGCTCATGATTCTATATGATGCTTTTTCATTTACTAATTAACTGATGGATGGATGGGTGGATGGATGGATAGATGGATGGATGGCTGGAGGGCTGAGTGGCTGGATGGTTGACTTAACTGACTGCTTGATTAATTGGCTAGGTGAGGGAGTGAGAGTGTATTTAGAAAGACTGTATTTACGCCTCGCTCTTTTCTACACATTCTCCAACAGGTATTTTTTTTTTTTTACGATTGGTCTTCTCACAGGCAAACCAGAAATAGCCATCCAAATTTAACCTCCGACGAACTTGTCTGAAAAAATCGCAAATGGCCTGAAAACTAAAATCCTGTTAGCTAAATGCCGGAGCTTGTGTGGATTTTACGTCGGATTTAATAGCGTGTTAAGACGACGGGGGATTTATTGAGGAGATTATCGAGAGAGGGGATTAGGCATTTTGTGTTCGGCACTTTGCTGGTAGGTCTCCATTTTTATTTTCAAGTATTGTTTTATAATTTTGGATCTTGCCATACCCATGTATCTGAGGGAAAAAGGATGATAATGATGATGATAATTGTGCTGCTCTTGATGATGATGATGATGATGGTGGTGGTGGTGGTGGTGGTGGTATTAGGCTTGTTCTCTTAAGGTCTCTTTATCTGCCTGCATCTCTTTCTCTCTTATCTCTGCTTAAGTCCTAGGCCTTATCTTGTCCTCTCTCTTTTTTAGCCTATTAGCTTGTCGAATACTGAGGGATGCCTGAATTTTATCTGAGTTTCATCTTGTTTTTCATTATCATTATTATTATTATTAATATCATTATCATTATTATTATTATTATAACTATTATTATTATTATTATTATTATCTATTATTATATTATTATTTATTTTATGATTCCAATATTTCAAAGGCTATTTGGCGTTCAGACTTGGTCAACTTAGTCGGACAGCTGTCCGCTTCACGCCAAATATGGTGGCAATCTGTCATCCGGATGTCCGATATTATCCGGAACACAGACCTATGAGACAGTCACGTTATCGTAAGAACCGCTTAATTAAGGAAGCTGAAATTTTTCTACAACATAGCCTCAAGGCGGATGCGGGCGGAAAGGAGTATGATTCCAATCGAATGATTATTCTCTGAGACTGCCTGGAGTAAAAAACTGGGACTCTTCCTGGTATTCCGGATGTCACCTAATTTTCTACGAAGGATTGAAGCTGGAGCCACCAAACTTGGTTGACTTATAGACTGTGATGACCTAAGGCAACATGCAGAAAATCAGTGACCTTAACCTCAAGATCCCTTTATAGCTCTGCTTCTAGTAGGCAATGGCTGTGGGAAGTTTTTCCTTATCAAAATTGTCCTTGGACAATTTCATGTTGTTCCAGATATTACCATTTTCATTATTATTATTATTATTATTATTATTATTACTCGCTTAAAAGCCGCCTTCGGCGGCCTTTCCGCTCAATGTCAAAAGGCCAGAAGTGAGTCATAACTCAGAAACCGGTGGACCCGATTTAACTGGAATTTCTTTTATTCTTCAACTTTGAATATTTTTAACGGTAAATTCGTATAACAAAAACTGCACTACGTTCTGTACTTTCGGCTGTGTTACGGTAACTTCTTTGCCCACAGTGAAAGTGAACCACCTAAAGGCCGCCGAGTACAAGGCCAGAAATAAGTCATACTCAGGAACCAGTGGCCCGATTGGACTGGAAATTGTTTTATTCATCAAGTTAGGACATTTTAGCAGTACTTTGCTCTAACAAAAATAACAATTCGCCGTTTCTGCTGTGCTGCGGTCACAGACGGACAGACCAACAAACCAACAAACATACAGAAATCGGATCATTATAATATATATATATATATATATATATATATATATATTTTTTGCGAGGAAGAAGGAATCAAAGGCCATGAGCCCGAAGTAACAGTTCCCTCCAAGAGAAAAACAAAATACAATAGAGAGCCAAATTCAAGATCCGATCATTTTGAGATGCCTGTACACACTGCGTTTGAAAGACTGGAGATCATAGGCAGCAGGAAATACAGACATTGGGAGACAGTTCCAGAGTTGACCTGTTGCATAAATGAAAGACTGGGAGTAACGGTTAACTCTTGCATTAGAGAGTTTGACAGAAAAGGGATGAGAGTTTGCTGCCAGACGGGTGCTACGCGCCTGTCGTAGAGGTGGAGGAATGCAAGCAGACAGTTCAGAGGACCAGTGACCATTAAAGTAGCGATAGAAAAGAGATAAAAATGCAACAGTGCGGCGAAGAGACAGAGGTTGAAGGGAGTCAGTAAGAGGAGGAGAGTTAATGAGACGAAAAGCCTTTGACTCCACCCTGTTGAGAAGAGCTGCATGTGGGGAGCCTCCCCACACATGAGAGTTGTACTCCACACTGGGGCAGATAAAACCCCTGTATAGAGTCAACAATTGTGCAGGGGTAAAGAAAGAGCGAAGTCGACTTAGCACACCCAATCTCTTGGAAGCAGATTTTACAAGAGATGTAATATGATCTTTCCAAGATAAGTCCCGAGTAAATGAAACCCCAAGCATGTTCAGGGATGATGCAGGATTAAGCTGAATATTATTAAACATTAATGGGTATACCTGTGGAAGATTTTGTTGGGTTGATAGGTGTAAGAACTAAGTCTTAGATGCATTAAAAACAACCAGATTATTTTTACCCCAGTCAGAGATACGAGCCAAGTCAGACATTAGGTGTGCCATAGCTTCATCCCTTGTTTGTTGTAGTAACTGTTGAGATGGGCGTTGCGGGAACCGAATGGAAAGGTGAAGGGTGGAGTCATCAGCGTATGAGTGGATAGGGTTAGATGTACAGCTTAGAAGATCATTGATGAATAAAAGGAAGAGAGTTGGTGATAGGACAGAGCCCTGTGGAACACCACTGTTGATAGATCTAGGAGAAGAACGATGGCCGTCTACAACAGCGGCTATAGAACGACCAGAAAGGAAGCTAGCGATGAAGGCACAGATAGAAGGATATAAACCGTAAAAGGGCAGTTTGGAAATTAAAGATTCATGCCAGACTCGATCGAAAGCCTTTGAGATGTCAAGTGCAATGGCAAAGCTTTTGCCAAAGTCCCGAAAGGAAGATGACCAGGAGTCTGAAAGGTAGGTGAGAAGATCGCCAGTGGAGCGTCCCTGACGGAACCCGTACTGACGATCAGAAAGAAGGTTGTGATAGGAAAGATGCCTTAAAATTTTTCTATTGAGAATTGACTCGAAAACTTTTGAAATACAGGACGTTAAAGCAATTGGACGATAGTTGGAGGGTTGGGAGTGGTCACCCTTCTTTGAGACTGGCTGAATGAGAGCAAACTTCCAGCAAGAAGGAAAGGTACAAATTGACAGACAAAGGCGAAAGAGTTTGCCTAGGCAGGGTGTAAGCACAGAAGCACAGTTCTTGAGAACAACAGGAGGGACCCCATCAGGCCCATATGCCTTGTTAGTACTGAGACCAGTGATGGCAGAAAATACATCAGCTGAAGAAATTTTAATGTCAGCCATGAGGAAGTCAGAGGGTGGAAGTGATGGAGGAACAGCACCGGAATCGTTTAAGGTGGAATTGGAAGAGAAAGTCTGTGCGAAGAGATCTGCTTTATCAGTAGAAGAAATAGCTACAGAACCATAAGAGTAGAAAAGAGGAGGGAAGGATGATGAGGTAAAGTTGTTAGAAAGGTTTTTGGCAAGGTGCCAGAAGGAGCGGGAAGAATTCGAGTTGGTGAGTTGAGAGCATTTAGTATGGATGAAATTATTTTTAGCAGAGCGAAGAACAGACTTAGCACGATTCCGGGCAGAAACGTAAAGATGATGTGATTCAGGGGTGGTTTGGCTCCGGTACCTTTTGTAGGCCCTCTCCTTGTTGCGGACAGCATTAGAACAAGCGTGATTAAACCAAGGCTTTCTTGCTTTAGTCAAAGGACATGAGAAAGGAATGTATGCTTCCATGTCCGAGAGAATAACCTCCGTAATGCGCAAGGCACACTCAGATGGCTCACGGCCATGGAAGGAATAATCATTCCAGGGAAAATCAAAGAAGTACTGCCTGAGGGCCTCCCAGTCCGCGGCTCCAAAATGCCACAGACGACGTTTCCCTGGAGGGTCCACAGGCCGTACCAGAGTGATAGGACAGGTTAAGGTGATAAGGTTGTGATCGGAGGAGCCCAACGGAGAGAAAAGATTAACAGAGTAAGCAGAAGGATTAGTTGTGAGGAAGAGGTCAAGTATGTTGGAGCTCTCTCCAAGGTGGTCAGGGATACGGGTAGGGTGCTGTACAAGCTGCTCTAGGTCATTAAGGATAGAAAAGATGTTTTGCTTGTTCACCAGGTGGATCAGTGAAAGGAGAGGAGGTACATTTATATTCTTGTCTTCTGCCTCCTCCTCCTTGATCTGCAAATATTATTATCTTTTTCCTTTTCTTCCTTTCCTCCTCCATCCCCTTCTCCATCCATCATCATCGCCATCGTCATTATTATCATTTTTTTTTTATATCCTTCTTCTTCCTCCACACCCCTCTGGTTGTTTGTTATTAGACGGATGACGGATGGTTTGGAAGATTTTAGACTCTCTCTCTCTCTCTCTCTCTCTCTCTCTCTCTCTCTCAATTTTAACCATGTATATCACCCACCTTCCTTAGCAGCTCTCCGGTATTCCTGTTTTACCATCATCCTTCGCCCATCTATCCATCTATCCATCCCTCCATCACTCCATCCCTCCATCAGTTAATCCATGCAAACATCTATCTGTCCATCCGCCAGTTAATTCATGAACCCATCCATCTCTCCATTCATCAGTCCATCCTTGAAACCATCCACCTCAACCTGCATCCATCCGCACATCCTCTCCACCCGACTTCCACCAACATCCACCTGTCAGCCCATCCCAAAACAAAGATCCCAATCCACTGACAGTAATAACCACTTAAACCCCCACTCCACCCCACTTAAGCCCCCCACCCCTGACCCCACCCCACGCCACCCCACCCTTAGGCCAGATTTGTGTCAGGGGAGGGACAAAAGGTAGAGGGAGGGAGGGGGAAGGGACGGGGAAGGGGGAGGTGAGTACTTAGCAGGGAAGAAAAAGATAAATAAAGATCCGTGTCGGCCTAGATGTCTCTGTAGGATTGGATGCTGTTGAAGGGTAAAATGGAGTGAGAAGTATTGGCGTAGGTATTATTATTATTATTATTATTATTATTATTATTATTTATTATTATTATTATTATTACTGTTATTCTTCTTCTTCATCATCTTTTTCTTCTTCTTCTTGTTATTACTACCATTAGCGACGTTGTTCTTGCTGATATACTTTTTAGAGGTATAACGGACAGACAAATGTTGATGACAGTGCTTTTAGTAATACTGTTATTCCCACTTGGCGCTTTATTATCGTGGGCCAGCGTGATATTATTTTACTACTACTGCTGTCTACCTTTTCACCACTGCCTCCTCCTCAACACACTCCTTTACTGTATTATTGTATTGCTGTATTACTGTGTTATTTCTTAATTCCACGTCTTTTAAGAATCTCAACTCAGCTCGCGTGTAATTCATAACCGTTTCAGCTCGGGAACTTTCTCTCTCTCTCTCTCTCTCTCTCTCTCTCTCTGTTGTTGGCAGGAGTGAAGTAAGAATAATATGTCAGAATAGTGAAGGACCAACCCCTCCAGTAAGGTATAGTTTTACCCTCTTGCTGCCATCAGACTACTGTATTTCATCTTAGGAGAGAAGGAGAAGAAGAAAGTAGTAGTAGTAGTAGTAGTAGCAGTAGTAGTAGTAGTAGTAGTAGTAGATATTGTTGCTGGTACCTTTTTTTTTTTATGTAGCTCCAGGTTCATGTGAACGCGAACACAGTGAACTGCAGGCTGAAATTTTTCCCTTCCTGCAGCCCACCATCTACCTATCGGGGAGGGGCAGGGGGATGGGGGGAGATGAGGACTGTTTATATAACCAGGCAGCTCCACCGCCCAGTTAAATCGAGGCCATCACATGCAGGCGCCCCTCTCCAGAACCAGGCAAGATGACATGTGGTAGTGAATAGAGTAAAATAATCTCCTCTAATCCCAATCTTACAATATGTTTTTCTTAAGCTGAAGAAATCCGCGTTCGCCAGGAAGAATGAAAGAAGAAAAAAAGACATCTTGCTGAAAGGATTAAATTCAAGTGTGGCCTCAGCAAAACACGCCTTGGCTTAAAGAAAACACGACTACAAACACGAATACACACACACACAAACATGAATACACACACACAAACATCCTCGCCTACTCACCCTCCATCTCCCTCTCCCTCCAACACACAATTGCACACACACCTGTACACACAAAAGGGTACTCACACACACACACACACACACACACACACACACACACACACACACACACACACACACACACACACACACTCCTCCGATGAACAATAATCAAGGCCCACAATTTCTTTAGTTCAGGGGGTTCCATAACACTTCTTCGTTACTAAATTTTTCCGCATAAGGTTGAGTAATATTATCTTGATATCTGTGGAAGTGAGAGAGAGAGAGAGAGAGAGAGAGAGAGAGAGAGAGAGAGAGAGAGAGAGAGAGAGAGAGAGAGAGAAAGAGAGAGAGAGAGGAAAGGGTAAGGAAAGGAGAGGAGGGATGGTGAGGGGTAGAGAGATAAGATCAGCAATAGTTTGGGAGGGAGTGGGATTTGTGGTGAAGGTTCAACATGGTCGGCTAGCTTCTGGTTTCTCTCTCTCTCTCTCTCTCTCTCTCTAAGAAAAGATCAAAATTAGCTGATGATGCAAGTGAGATGCCTAATAAACAAAAACACATCCACCAAACTCAATTAATCCTTTAGGTTTGCATTTACTATCAAATAAGGGTACACAAGTACTGAGGCTGCTGTAAAGTGTGGTTAATTCTTACCCTACCTTACAGCCACACGCAAAGGAGCTCTTTTGCATCATCATCAACATCATCATCATCAACCCGACGTCTTCTCCCACCCTAAAATGGCGTAGGAAAAACAGCTAAATGTCCTGAAAGTCTTGACTTCCTTAAAAGAGAGAAGAAACAGGAGCAACCCGAGATTGCAAACCTCCACCAAGGCGGAGTGTGTGGTAGATTTTATGGAGATATTGTCTTGTAATTTTTGTGCAAGCATTGTAGGCATCATTTATCGAGTTAGAAGCAAAAATGTTGAAATTGCAACTATCCCGCAATGGTAGAGACTCCTTTAAAAATTTTTTGGACCCTGATGATGATCAGGATCACCACCAAAATCTAATGTATTGTTCCTTGGACCATACCCTACCCCTCGGAAAAAAAAAAAAAATGTCAGCAAAATCCGTACATAAAGTTTTGAGTAATCCTGGTAACAGACAGACAAACAAACCAACGCCTGCAAAAACATAACCTCCTTGGCAGAGGTAATAAAAGACTGAAAAACGAATATAAGAAGCAAAACGAACAGAAATAAACTGAAAGAAATGAAAAGGTAGGAGAGAAGAAAAAAAGATGGCAGCAGAAGGCCGACTGAGACACACTGGGCAATTCCTGTCCAGCAGCGAGATTAAGACAAGGATAGCAAAACACACACACACACACACACACACACACACACACACACACACACACGTTCTTCCTTCTCACTTGACGTTCCGACCAAACACGGGAGGAAAAAGTACGGTGTTACGTTGATGCGGGATCATACGGACCTTCACTAAAATAAGCGTAAATCATCATATGGGGCTTACCTTGCTTGCGAAAATCCTTAGGTGTGACCGACTAGCAGGGCCGTTCGTTGAGATGCACCAGGATCTAAAATGAAAGAAAGAAGACAAAGTAGATTAGAAAAACAGCGATGATAAATCCTGCCTGGTTTATCTATTTATAACATTTTCTCGTAAACTTTAGTAACAGTAGCACTTATCATCATCATCTCATAATAATAATAATAATAATAATAATAATAATAATAATAATAATAATAACAATAATAATAATGATAATAATAATAATAACAATGATAATGATGATACTATAAAACATCATCATCGTCATCATCATCATCATCACCAATCCTGTATCCTCACAAAGTCAGATAAAAATAGCTACACTCACTGGATTTCATGTCTTTGCTCTCAGCCAGTGTCATCCAGGTGCTCTGTCCCGTCATCCCGATCAAATTAGGTGACACTGTTTGTAAATAATGAACACTTTCGGTGGCGGAGCTCTTTCACTGTCTTGAAATTGTTGGGCATACTCTAAGAGGCTCTGAAGATTCCGTAACACTTCTACCTTAGCGATTTTTTTTCTGCACATTACACCTCACTATCCTCTTGTACGGTTGTGGTAGCTGTTACAATTCCGGGCTCGTCTAGATGGGAACCTAGTGGACTGCAGGCTGATTTCTCCCTTCTCCTGCAGTCTGACATCCTCCTTTTCGGGGACGGGGATGGAGATGAAGGACGTTTGTCTTACCGGGCAGTGGAATAGCTCTATCGGTGCCATCCCGTGAAGGCGTCCCTCACCAGTACCCCTCTTGATGCAAATTATAGTGAAATGATATAATTAATACAGAAACTGATATGTGTAAAATTCAAAATAAATCATAAGGAAAAGAAGTTACTAAGCCTCCTATAGTTCGTCTGTCTATTTAGCGGAAGTTTTCGTCCTCTAGCAGCTTAATGCATACTCTACATCCTCTACATAACACTTCTTTGTGACTAGCACCATATTCTAATGTTTCTCCCGTTACAACTCAGCACTGAAGAAGAACATATAGTAATTTTAGGCCAAGTTAAAGTGGACAGAGTATAGGACATGTACTTGTGTGAGATACAAACGAGTTCTTACCAAATTAACCTAGTGGACTGCAGGCTGAAGTCGTCCCTATCCTACAGTCCACCATCCTCCCTTTGGTGGATAGGTAGGGAGGAGCTGTACATATGTGACCTCATTAGCGATGTCTGTTTTGGTCGTGTGTACATTCTTATCTATGTACACGCATGTCTTTATCTGCTTCGGTGTGCACCATGTCTGTTTTTGTTATGTGCACACCCAGGTCTATGTCTGGTTCTATTTACATTATGTCTGTTTCTGGCCATGTGTACATCCATGTCTGTCAACTTCATGTGCACCCATGTCTATTTTTGGTCCTGTGTACACCCATGTCTGTGTCTGGTTCTATATACACTCATGTTTGTTTTTGGCCCTGTGTACACCCATGGCTGTTTTTTGCCCTGTATACATTCATGTCTGTTTTTTGTCCGTGTCTGCGTCAATGTAAACTGACGCCTGTATTTGGTCCTGTGTACACCAATGTCTGCTTTTCTTTCTGTGTACACTTATGTCTGTTTTGTTCCTGTGTACACCTACGTATGTTTGTATATCTATCCATGGCTGTTTCTGTGTACATCATGCCTTTATGTAGTCATGTCTGTGTATACTCTCGTGTTTGTTTCTGGTCATGTGCACGGCCAAGTCTGTGTACATCAGCTAAGCACGGCATTTGTTTGTTTATTCTTCCTTTTTTATTAGCAGGATGAAGGTGGCGAGAGAGGAGGAAGGGAGGGAGAGAGGGAGGAAAGGGTGAAGGGAGGGAGGGTGGGGAAAGGAGGTGAGGGATAGGGAGGAAGGGTAAGGGAGAGAAGGGAGTATGATGACTTGCAGGAAGGAGGGAAGAAGAGAGGTATGGAGGAAAGGAGGAAGGAAAAGTTGGATGAAGGGAAGGAAAAGGAATGAAGGGAAGGATAAAGGGTGGAGAGACTGCTCGAGGAATAAAGGGAAGGAGGAAGGGAAAAGGGTGGAGGGAATGATGGAGAGTAAAGAGAAGGAGAGAGGGTAGGTGTGAGAAGAACAAGAGAGGGAGAAAAAAGAAGGGAGGGAGGGTGAGAGACAAGAGGAGAGAGGGAAGAAGGAAGGAAGACAGGGAGTGAAGGATAGTTGGGTGGAGGGAGGAAGAAACCTGGAGGAGGGAAGGAAGAGTGAAGAGATTGGGAATAGTAGGGGAGAAGCGGAGAGAGCGGATGGAGAAAATGAGAGAGAGAGAGAGAGAGAGAGAGAGAGAGAGAGAGAGAAAGAGATGGGCGGATGGAAACAAACAGAAAAGCAAATATAATTAAATACGACGAATAGAAATAGATATGTAGTAACTGAACAACAAATGCAAGAAAAAAGAAAGGATGAGCACAGGAAGAAAAATTAAAGACATGACCCGTATAAACTAAAGAAAATAAGGGAGATAAATCAGAAAAGGAAAAAGGAACAAAGATGGAAGAAAGGAAAAAAGAAAAAAAAAACGAAAAAAAAAGAAAGACAGTGACAGAAAGAAGGAAGGAAGGAAGGAAGGAAAGAGGAAGATGCGCTGGAGGGAGAGAGGGAGGAGTCACAGCATTCCTCTCCCTGTTCCTCCACACACACACACACACACACACACACACACACACACACACACACACACACACGCACACACACACACACACACACACAAACACACACACATTTTATCTATTTATTTTTATTATTTAACCACATTTTTACTTCTACCCTGGATGTAGGCTAGGCAGTTCATTACCTTGTTGCCCAGTTCTCCCCCAGCTTACACCTGGCGCCATACACCATCACATTCCACCACTTCGGCACAAATATCCTCCTTATATCACGAGCTGAAGTTAATGTTAGGGCCTAAAAGAGTAATGTCAGTGTTCTTGTAATCGTAAGTGTAAACATGTCCCCAGGGCTTGTGAATTAAGCAAAGCCCCAGATGATGATAATGACTACTACTACTACTACTACTTTATTACTACTATTACTACATTACTACTGCTACTGGTGCTGATGCTACCACCACCTCCACTACTACTACTGCTGCTGCTACTACTACAACTGTTTGCTTTAGGTATTCAGTTTTGATCAAAAGTCATAAACAAACTTACGACAAAATGCCTATCGTAACAAAGACTTCTTTTAGCAGGAAAACCTAGAGATAGAGGAATTTCCCCACTCTCCTCTCCTAGTTAGTCCCACAAAAATCATTCTTACTTATGAAAGATTTTTTTTTTTAGTTTATGGAAGAAAATTGAAAACTGTAGAATGTAAAGTCGTGGTTACATGAAATTCAGTGTGACGCAGCTACAGAGTTGGAATGAATCTCCTTGGTTACTAGTAAAAAATTCAATAATCCTTAGGTATGAGGTGGAGAAATGTCACCTTAGTTATTAGTTAGATATTCAAAAAGCCTTAGCTATAAGGTATGGATGAATCTCCTTGGTTGCTAGTATAATCAGCCACTCCAGTCTGGCTTCACTTTACCATCGTCTGAGCTGAATGGGTTGGGGAATTTTGACAGATCAGAAAAAATGCTCACAGTATTAAATTCCAGCTGATGTCAGACGATTTCATTCAGCTAAGAGTGAGTCACAGAACACTGAGAGTAGTAGCAGTAGTAGTAGTAGTAGTAGCTCCAGGTTCAAATGAAACGTGCACCAAGTGGACTGCAGGCTGAAGTTGCCCTCCTCCTGCAGTTCACCATCCTCCTTTCGGGGATAGGGTGGGAGCTGAGGGACGCTTTTCTAACCGGACAGGGAAGGCACATAACAGTATCGATGCCACCACATGAAGGCGGCTCCCCTCCTCTAGCCAAAGAGCGTTGGTAAAATTCATTCCCTTAAACTATTCCCTGCCTCGGATTGGATCGAACCTGCTATCTTATAATCAGCGGTCCAACCCTCTAACCGCACACACACACACACACACACACACACACACACACACACACACACACACACACATCATCGTAAGCTGTTTGTCGCTTGTGTTGCTTATTTGTTTTGTTCAAAGTGATATCCCTTGTTTTTAGTTTTTACTGTATCATCTCTCTCTCTCTCTCTCTCTCTCTCTCCCTTCTCTCACTCATTTCTTTTCTTCATTTTCTTGAGTTTTTGATCACTTTTTCCATGCCATCCCTTTTATTTCTTACTTCCTCTTTCTATTTTTTTTCTACCTCCCTTCCTCCTTTCCTCTAATCCTTCCTTTCTCTTTTTCTTATGTCCTACTCCTTCCTTCCTTGTCCCTCCTTGCCCACTATCTGCTCTTCCTTCTCCCTTCTTCTTCATTCTTTCGTTCCTTCCTACCCTCCGTCTTTCCTTATTCACTTCCTCCCTTTTCTCCATCTTTTTCTTTCTGCTTCCCTCTTTTCTTTCATAATTTTTTCCATTCTTTCTTCTTTCTTTCTTTTCTGGTCCCTCTTCTCCCATTCCCTCTTTTCATCTTCCCCCTTCCTTTCGTTCCAGTTTTCATCCTTCCTTATTCATTTCCTTTCTCGCTTTTTCATCATATCTTCCTTTATTCCTACTCTCTTTTTATCTTCCTTCCATCCTCCTTTCCTTTTCTTCTTCCTTTTTGCCTTCCTTCATTCCTTCCTTCCCTTCTTTCTCCCTCTTCCTTCCATCCTTTCTTCCTCTTATTTCCTTCATTTGTCCTTCTTACCTTCCATTCTTCATTCTCAATTCGTACTTTATTCCTTGCTTCTTTTCTTCCTTTTTTTCTTCGTTCTGTCCTACCTACCTTCCTTACACTACCCTTTATCACTTTGTCTTCCTCTCTCCCATCTTTCTTTCCTACCTTCCTTCCTTCTCTCTTTCCGATTTTTTCCCCCTTCTTTACTATTCCTTCTCCTCCTCCTCCTCCTCCCTCCTCCCTCCTCCCCCCATGGGTTTTGGGGGGTTTAGGGGAGGGAGGGTAAGGTGAAGGTAGGAAATAGAGAAGAGAGAGGGGAGGGGGAGGGAAGTGGAGAAGGGAAGGGGGGAGGATGGAGGGAGAGAACAGGGGAGGCAGTGACCGCTGGCAGCTGGCCAAACTAGGACCTGCCTCCCTCACACCTGCCTCACACACCTGCCTCACATATACACCTGCCTCCCTCACACCTGCCTAACACACCAGCTTTGCATATAAACCTGCCTCAAATATACACCTGCCCACCTCACACATATACCTGCCTCACATATACACCTGCCTCACATATACACCTGTCTCACATATACACCTGCCTCACATATTCACCTGCCTCACATATACACCTGTCTCACATACATACCGACACCTGCCTCACATATACACCTGCTTCACATATACACCTGCCTCCCTCACACCTGCTCACACCTGCCTCACATATACACCTACCTCACATAAACACCTGCCTTACACTTGCCTCACATATATGAGTACACTAGCTACACATATACACCTGCCTCACACACCTGCCTTACCTATAAACCTGCCTTCCTCACAAAAGGAGGTGGGATAAAGTGGCATCTTAAGTACTCTCTTTTTTTCTGTTTTTTCCTATTTTTTCCTGTCATTTTCCTTCCTTCCTTCATCTCCTTCTTCGTCAAGCTTTTTTTTTTCTTCCTCTTTCCTTCTCTCTTTCTTGTCCTGTCATCTGTCATTTTCCTTCCTTCCTTTCCTTCCGTCATTCATTCATTTCATTCTTCCTCATTTTTTTATATATTCTTCTTTTTTCCTTTCTCGCGTCTCCCTCTCATCAGTTTTTTTTTTTACTTCTTTCCTTACTTGTATCATTCCTTCCTTCCTTTTTCTTCCTTAATCTCTATTTTACCTTCCTCCCCTCCTCCCTTCTCTCTCTCTCTCTCTCTCTCTCTCTCTCTCTCTCTCTCTCACTCACTCCTATCATCTGTCTTCATTCTTTCCTTTTTCCAATCCTCTTTCAGTCCATATCACCCATTCCATCCTCCTACTTCCTAGCTCCTTTCCCCTCCTGTCTTCCTTCCATACTTCCTTAAGATTCTCAGGCTCCTATGACCCACCCTCAGCTGAAAAAAATCGTCTGGCGTTAAATGGAGTAACATGCTAGAGTTATTCCGAACACGAGACGGTTGAAGTGGACACATGTATACTATTTTACAGCTCCCTCTTTACCCTGTCGATTTTTCCCTCTTTATTGCTTTACTGAGAACATGTATCATCCTCACGCTTCATCCCCACCTACCTGCTCATGACTGAAACAACTTTATTATTCAAACCCCAGACGATTTTATTCAGCTGTGAGTCATGGGATCCTGAGTGCTAACCCTCTCTATGATCTTATTTTTTTTCTGCTAATAATCTCAAGACGATTTTATTAAACTTAAGAAGGATCTCTCGTCCTGACAGGGTTGGTGAAGGATAAATCTAACTCCACCAAATAAAAATCTCTCTTTCATAAAAAAAAAGTGGTTTGGAGAGAGAGAGAGAGAGAGAGAGAGAGAGAGAGAGAGAGAGAGAGTGTTCTTAGAGAGTAGTACCAGCTTCCTTCCTACGCTGACGCCTTGTTTTTGTTCTTTTCTTAGCTTAGGAGAGATTTTCCTAGTCTGAAAGGTTAGGTATATCTTTAAGTAATCCCTTCAATAATATAGTTCAGTAGAGTAGTTGCATAAAGTAAATATAAGTCATTGGCATAAAGGGCTTAAATATCTCAACAAATTTACAGTTTATGTTTTAACGATTTATTAACTCTCATTTATTTAAGTATCAGCGATTTAACTAATTATTTATTTATTATTTTTACTGACCATCTTCTGTTTAACTCCGCAAGTCTGAAAAGTCTCTCCAAACTTGAATTAAATCGTAAACATCCTGGGAATGAAGTAGTACCAACCTCATGACCGGGAGAACTCTAGAAATCTGTTCCACCTAATGCGAGACGATTTAAACCACCTGAGAGTAAGTCAAGAACCAAAATGCTACACTCCTTTCACTTTAACTTGGTCTAGATTTTCTTCCTTTTTGCATCTTATTTCACCCAGCTCACGGACAAAATAAAACGATACTACGGCCCCACATCCTGTTCTTAGCACTTCTTCGTGACTAGCATCATATTCTAGTGTTAATCCACAGCCACAACGAAGCATTCAAGCTGGAGAGACATTAAGACGATAGCACGGTTCGGCATCCTTTCCACAGCACTTTTTCGTGACTAGCATCATAATCTAGTCTTAATATACTTTTATAACTCAGCGTTTAAGAAGGAGGGAGAGTAATTTCAGACCGAGTTAGAACCAAAAGGGTATAATATCTGTACCATCAGTCCTTTCATGATCGGAACAACTCTCAATATTCTACTCTTGGTGGTGATACGCTATTCAATCAATTTAATCCAGTAAGAATGAATGGTTGATTTGACTAGTAACGAAGGAGATCCACTTTTGCCTCGTGACTAAGCCCAGTATTCTAGTCAGTTAAGGAAGCTCCCAAACATCTTTTCCCAAGCGATTTATTTTGTTTATTACACCTTCTTCTCCTGTTCTGTGCTGTATAAACCCTTCTAACATCACCATATTCTGCATAACCTACAAAGGGATATTAACCAGCCACTTCCAAAAAATAAATCGCTCAGGAAGAGGTGTTAGAGAGTCGCTCATCGAATTTCATGCAACCGGGACTTTTAACTTTATTCATTTATTTATTTATTTATTTATTTATTTATTTATTTTGCATTCAATGGTTGAGAGTTGCCCAGTTCCTTCAGCTGAAAACAAAGTGAGTATAGTAGCAAAAATACTTTAATGGTAAGGGTATTAAAGGACTCTATTGCTTGACCGAGGCTTTATATTTCAGTCCCACCCATTTATCACCAAGCGCTATTTACATTTATGGCTTTATTGCTTCCTTTATTATCCTCCACTCCCAGGATAATTAGATGAGCTGTATTTCCCTTATCTTGGTTAATTTAGTTTTGTTATTATTGCTTGGACGAGGTACAGGTGGCTCATATCTAGCGTATCTCAGGTCTTGTGTGTCTCGGGGACGGCTCAATCTGCTGGTGTGGGCAGGAGAGAGAGAGAGAGAGAGAGAGAGAGAGTGTGTGTGTGTGTGTGTGTGTGTGTGTGTGTGTGTGTGTGTGTGTGTGTGTGTGTGTGTGCGCGCGCGCGCTTCGTGACTTACAAATCAGGCATACAAATACCGGATATAAAAAGCACACATTACAGAGGATAAAAAATTAAGAGGGAAATGGAAAATGATTCAAGGTAAACACAGGTAACGCTCTGTTCAACGTTTGTTTAACATGGCACAAATCCCTTAATCTTTTTACGTCAGCTGATGGCCAAGTGTGATCAGACTGAAGGGTTGATCTGACCAGTAACCAAGGAGATTCATTTCTTTATGGACAATCCCGTTATCACGCTGCCCTCTCCCCAGCTCAGGCTATCCTCACTTACATAATTTCTAGCCCATTTCCCCTGCCCAACCTCAGCTTCTCCCTCCCCCCTTCTCTCTCTCCACCTCACTCATATGCATTCTCCTAGACAATCTCTAATTCTCCATTTTCTCCACACAGCCAAACCATCTCAAGTAACTTTTTCTAACCAACATCAACACCACAACGCTCCTTCACTTTCATTCATGCTTGTGGAATTTAATTTTTTGCTAGCTTTATTTTTATTATCTTTCATTTATCTTTCCCAGTTTATTTTCTTTTCTTTATTAAGCTATTCGTTGATGCGGGAGAGGGAGGCCTTCACTGTCCTGTTATACAAACATCCCTCATCTCCTCATCTCTCTATGTCTCAAAAGGAAGATGGTCGACTGAAGAAGAAGGGCAGCAACTTAAACAACACAAAAAAAAAGAGGCAATTTTCATTATCATTATTTTCTGTTTTCATTTATTAATCATTGTTTTTACTGCCATTACAATGCTCTTCTCCCTCTCTCCTGTGTCCCAGCGTAAATGTCTTCTTTCCTGTTTTATTCTCATTTTATTCTTTCTTCATGTCGTCATTCTTTTTCTTTACTTTCTAATTTTTTTCATTGCCTCCACATGCTCCTCTCCTCCTCTTTGTCGACGTTCTATTTTTCTTCCTTTTTCTTCTTACTCGTTCTCTTTTTCTCCTACTTTCCCCTTTTCCCCATCCCTTCTCTTTTTCCCTCCTCTTTTTACACGGCTTCATTTACCTTCTTCCTCTCTTTCCACTTTTACGCTACATATTTCGTTTCTTCAGCCATTATCTCCTTCAGTCTGGTGGCATTTGGATATCTGTTCTTCCTGTCTCCATACGCTAAGATGAGGTTAATGGGAAATATGGGTGCGGAGTGGACAGGTTAAGAAATAATGAGATTCTTGAAAGATGTGGAGCAAGGAAGTTCGTGTGCAGTAGAGCAGAAGGGAGCGTTCTTAGGTGGTATGGACATATGAAGACAATGGGCATAAACAGGGTGGTGAAAGGGATATATGTGAGTGAACTTGGAGGTGAGAGGAGTCATGGTAGGTCAAGAAGGTGAATAAATATGGTAAATGAGATTGTGAAAGAGCAAGGTGTGGAGGCTGATGCGGCAAGGGAACTGAAAAGGGCTTGGGTGAAATTTTGAAGGAATGCATGATGAAGGCCTGGTATCGCTTTTTTCACTTGATAACCGTTGGACCGCCTCTGTCTGATAGGTAATTAGGAAACGCAACTGTGGGGAAAGAATGTGCTTGTGGGGAAGAGCCAGGGTAACGAGGGGCTTGAATGGTGAGTGAATTACTGTATGGTCCTTTACACTGAGAATGCAAGTGATTAGTTCTCTCCCAGCCATGCTTCTCTCTCTCTCTCTCTCTCTCTCTCTCTCTCTCTCTCTCTCTCTCTCCCTTTGCTTTATGGACCTCGATTCATCCCACCAAATGATGTGAAAAAAGATGCGAGATGATTATGATGGTGGTAATGATCCTAAGACGATTTTATTTTTCCCTTTTTTCTTTTGTTTTAAACCTCAGGAGAGACTTTTCAAAATGCGGGGTTAGATACAGCTTCCATTAACCCCTAAACTACTACAGCCAATTTGTTTTCATCTGACGGAACTAAGCCACTCTCACGATCTGTATACTAAGTCGAGGTTGCGTGGTATGCGATGAGTCTGAATCCCCTTGGTTATCAGTCAAATTTATCCTCCAGTCGAACTACACCAGGCCATTAACAAAACTGGAAAGGGATTATGGATTTTTGAAAGGTGAAAACAAATCGACTATGGAGGTCTGTCCCATCAAGAATAAAATTTTAAAAAGATAAAAAAAATAGATGTCGGAATGAAAAGGTTATTCTGCCTTTCATAACACCATTACAATCTCCCCGTGGCCTCTCCTCACCTCTCCTTTGTTCATATGTAAATGTCTTCTTTATTCTTTTGTTCTCAGCCTCTTCCCTCTTTTTTTTCGTATCGTCTTCTCCTCTTACTTTTCCTCCTCCTCCTCCTTTTCCACTTTCTGTCTTCACTTCTCTCTTGCCTTTCTTGCTCGTTCTGCTTTTTTCGTTTCTTTTCCTCCCTTTTCCTTTCCTTTTCTGTTTTCACTTCTCTCTTGCTGTTTTTATGTTCTGCTTTCTTGTATCGTTTTCTCTTCTTTCTTTTCCTCCTACTTTTCCTTTTTCTGTCTTCACCTCTCTCTTGCTCGTTCTCCTTCCTTCGTACATCTTCTCCTCTTTCTTCTTCTTTTCTGTCTTCACCTCCCTTGCTGGTCTCGCTCGTCCTCTTTTCTTCGTATCGTCTTTATTCCTCCTCTTTTCTTTTTCCCTTTCTGTCCTCACCTTTCTCTTGTTATTCCTTCTCGTTTTCTTCCCCTACCTTCTTTCTTCTATTCATTTTTTTTTTTCTACGTCCTACGTCCTTCCTCCTCTTTTTCCACCTTCTTTGTATTTTTTTTCTCTATCTTCTTTTTTCCTTCTTTGCAATTTTTCTCTCCTTCCTCAATCTCCACCTTCTTTCTTCCTTCTTTCCCTTCTTCTACATTAAATTTTCCCTTCCTTGTTTTCACCTTCCTCCTTTTCTTCGTCTTCGTCTTCATCCTCCTCCTTTTCCGAAATTTTCCTCTTCATCTTCTTTCTGTTCCTTTTTTTTTCTATTCTTTTTCGTCTTTTCTTTCTTCACCTCTCTGCTTTCCTTATTTATTTTCACCTCCTTCTCCTCTTCCGTCTTCTCTTCTATCTTCTCATCCTCGTCCTTTCGCTTCCTCTCACATCTCATCTCCTTCTTTCTCCTCTTCTTCATCTTTCTCCTCTCTCTTCCTCGTTCCTCCTCTTCTTTAACCCGTTTTCTTATATGCTCCCTCTCTTCCTCTCCTTTCTCCTTCGCTTCCTCTTCCTTCTCTTGCCCTTCATTCTTCTTCCTTCTCTTGCTCTTCACTTTCTTTCTTCCTACTCATTTTCTCCCATTTCCTTCTCTCCTCACTTTTTCTCTTCTCCATCATATTTCTCCTATTTCTTCTTCTCTTTCTCTTATCTCTCCCCTTCCTTCCCCTTATCCCATATCCTCTTCTTAATCTCACTCCTCTTCTTTCTCTTTTCTATTTCTCCTTCTTTCTTCTTCACCTTCCTTTCTCTTCCATTCTCCAGTCTTCATTTTTTTTTGGTATTTTTTTATTTCTTATTACTTTCTTTCCCTTCCTTTTTTAGTTATCTTTTTCCTAGCCTCATTTCGCCTCCTCCCCCTCCCCCTCCTCCTCCTCCTCCTCCTCCTCCTGTTCACCTGGTCGGCATCACTAATTGCCAGGTGTGACTGTGCCCCACCCACCAATACTCTTCATTCTTCATTCGTTCTTCTTTCTTACCTCCTCCTCATCATCATCTTCCTCCCCCTCCTTCTCCTTCTCATTTTCCTCTTCCTCCTCCTCCTCTTCATCCTTCTTCCTTTACTATCCTTATCCCTCAGCATGCAGAATTAGATCTCGTAGTCACAGTCTACTCTGTAACAAACAGCCTCGATAGGACCCTAATGTCTGTTGCTGTTTGCTTTCCTTTGTAGTTTTTTGTACTCCTCCTCATTCATCTTCTTCCTCTTCTCTTCTTCACCCTCCTCCTCATCCTCCACTCAGATAGCCTCTTTCTCTCCGTCCTTCCTCTCCCCAATAACAGTTCCTCCACCTCCTACATCCCTCTTCTCTCTCATCCTCCCTCTCTCCCTCCCTCCCTTCCTCCCTTCTCCGTCTCTCCCTCCTTCCTCTCCCCAGTATCAGTTCATCCAGCTACCATCTCCTCTTCTCTCTCACCATTCCCCTCTCTCTCTCCCTCCCTCCCTTCTCACCATTCCTCCCTCTTCTCTTCACCCCTTCCTCCTTCCCTCCCTCCTTCTCTCCCTCCCTGTACTCTCTAGATAGCGTCAGCCACCTCACTCCCGACAGCACCCTACCCATCAGATACACTATGCCATTACCACTTCCTTCTCTCTCTCTCTCTCTCTCTCTCTCTCCATCCATGCCTCCATCTATCCTCCCCTCCCTCTATCTTCCCTTCTGTTTTTCTCTCCATCCTTGTTTCCCACCAACCTTCCATACCTCTGTCCCTCCTTCTCTCCATCCCTCTTTCCTGCATCCTCCTTCTCTTTCTCTCCATCTCTGTTTTCCTCCATCGTTCCGTCCCTCCTTCCTACACTTTCTCCCTCCCTCCCTGCCTTCTCATATTCTGTCAACCCCCACACACTCAGAGCTCCACCCAGCCCATCAGACAGACCACATTAATATCATCTTCCTTTTAGTCACCCTTCTCCCCCTCCTTCCATTCCTCCTTCTCTCTTCCTTCTTCTCTCCATCCCTCCTTCTCTTCTCCTTCTCTCCATCCCTCCTTCCTACCCCTTCTCTCCCTCCCTGCCCTCCCAGATAGCGTCAGACCCCCACACTCAGAACACAGCCCAACCCATCAGATATACCCCACCAATACTACCTTCCCTTTATCTATATTTCTTTCTCTCCACCTGTTTCCTTCCATCCTTCCTTCCGTCTTGTCCCCCCTCCTTCTCTCCATCCCTCCTTACTTCTCTCTCCCTCCCTCCCTCTACCCCAGATAGCGTAGCCCCCCAGCACTCAGAACAGCACCTTGTCCATCAGATCTCATCAATATCACTCTCCTTTCCACCCTTCTCTCTTTCCATCCCTGTTTTCCTCCATCCTTCCATCCCTCCTTCCCTTCTTCTCTCCACTTCACCCTCTTTTTTCGGTCAGCCCCCCACACTCAGAACAGCACCCTGCCCATCAGAGACACAATATCGTCAATCCACCCCTCTCTCCTACTCTGTTTCCCTCCATCCTTCCATTCCTCCGTCCCTCCTTCCCTCCTGTTTTTTCTTCCAGATAGCGCCAGCCCCCCCACACTCAGAACAGCAGCCTGCCCATCAGATAAACCACACCATTACCACTGACACGGCCACTCAGAAGCCTCTCACCCCGCCACTCTTAACGCCACTTAATATATGACGGCACAGTGGGATTATAGCGTTTAAAAGCTTATTCTGAATGCCACGACCTATCAGAAAACAAGTGTATTATTGACCATTGTTTATCATCATCAGTTTGACGTTATAGTTACTTTTTATATAATTCTTGATACTTCCAGACCATTTTATTCAGCTTCTGGGAGGCCTGAAGGGATGAATGAGGGCTAAATCCAACCCCCGCAGTTAAAAAAAGATGAATAAAATCGTCTGAAGGAAACAAGAATAGACTTTATAATATACGCCATCCCTTCATTACGGTGACCTGTTTTTCATTCCTTTCTTACTATAAACAGACGATTTTTTTTTCTTTCAACTTAGGGGAGACCTTTTGAAGTGAAGGGGTCAACGAAGGCCATATATATCCCCTCCAATTAACCTCCAATTAAAAGAACAATTATCCCTAAATGATTTTAAAGGACGGGATAAGAATAAAGCCAAGAAAACGATATCTAATAAACTCCTTGGATTTCGATGCCAGACGATTTTATTCAGCTTAAGGAAGGCCACTCGTACTGAAGGGGTGCATTAGGGCCATATCTAACCTCCTCCCCCCGCCCCCCCCCCCAAAAAAAAAAAAGGTATTTTTTTAAGGTGGAGAAAACCGTCATTAGATGGCCACCTCCTAGAAATGTGTGGACAGAAAAAAAAAAAGCTTATAAATTACATTGCCGATAAAAGAAGATGAAGAAGAGGAATAAGTGCTAGTAGTAGTAGTAGTAGTAGTAGTAGTAGTAGTAGTAGTAGTAGCAGTAGTAGTTGTTGTTGCAGTAGCAGTTGTAGTAGTAGTAATTGCAACTCCTATCCCATCAGAAATGTGAACCTGATAGTTTGCAGGCTTAGCGCGCCCTCATGCAGTCCATCATTATTCTTCCGGGGAACAGGGAAAACAGGGAAGGAGATGAGGGACGTTTGTGTAACCAGGCAGTTTAGCGGCCTAGTTATATCGGTGCCACCACGTGAAGGAGTCCCTCTCAAGCACTGCCAATAAGAACACTAAAAGGAGAACTAAGTCTTGCCCATAAAACCACAAGCTTCCGTGCCTTAGTCTCTTCAATACGATGCTTTATTTAGTTATTCAGTTATTTATTTATTTATTTTCGGATTGCCCAGGACACCACCAGAATTCCTCTCTTCCATCTTCTCCTCCTCCTCCTTCTCGCCTTCATGCTCGTTCCCTCCTCTCCTCACCTCTCATCTTTTCAACTCCCTCCACCCTTCCTACTCCTCCACTGTTCCTTTCCTCATGCTCTCCTCTGCTTCTCCTCCTCTCCTCTCCTCCTCCTCCTCCTCCTCTTCCTCGTCATCCTTCTCCTTCATATCATCATCATCCACCCCACCCCATTCTCTTCTCTCACTTTCAGAAGTTTAATTCCTGTCACCTCAGACCTCTCTTCTTTTCCTTCCTAATTTTCTTCCTCTTCTCTTCTTTTCCTTCTTCATTCTCTTCCTCTTCTCTCCTCTCCCTTCTCATCTTACCCTACATTGTCCCTAGTTTTCTCTATATTCGACTTATCTCGATTCCTCCCTTCTCTTTTCTTCTTCTGTCCCCTCCTCTTCTCTCCTCTCTGCTCTTCCTCCTTCTCTTCTATGTTGTCCTCAAATCTATCTCTATTCGACTCCTCTCCTCTCCTTGCCTCTCCCCTCCCTCTCCCCCTCTCCTCAGTTTCCTCCTCCTTCTCTTTTTATTTCTACATTGTCCCCAAATCTACGTATATTCAGCTCCTCTCCTCTCCTCTCCTCTCCTCTTCTACGTCTTCCTAAAATCTATTTATAATCAATTCCTCTCCTCTCCTCGCCTCTCCTCTCTCCTCCACTCTTCTTTTTCTTCCTCCTCCTGCTCTTCTTCTTCTTCTACATTGTCCTCAGATCTATTCATATTCAACTCCTCTCCTCTCCTCTCCTCTTCCCTTCCCTCCTTTCTACTCCTCCTCCCCTTCCCTCTTCGTTATCTGCAGGCCGATCAGAAGACAGAAGCTCTCCAAAGTGGCTTATCAGAGATGGTGATGTTCAGTGACCTCGCTTGAGAGAGAGAGAAAGAGAAAGAGAGAGAGAGAGAGAGAGAGAGAGAGAGAGAGAGAGAGAGAGAGAGTCAAAAAAGATTTATTCCTCTGTTACAGGTCAGTGGGTTTGATACTCACAATTCTTTATTTTTTATTCGTACTTATTTATCATTCTAATTCCACCACTGAACTTAGCAAACGTTTCTATCGTTAATTATACAAGCCACTACTCTCTTCAATACAAGGACGATTTATCATTCCCATTTCCAGACGATTTTTCTCAGCTAGTGAAGGGGTTAATGGAGGCTTTTTCTAACTCCCCAGGTCGAAAGTCTCTCTGGGGCTGAGGAAAAGCACCTTAGAGCAGAAAATGAATGATATAACTAAACGCCATTGTAATTCATGGGTTATTGCTCTTTCAAATTTTCTTTTTTTTTTAATTTAATGATTATATATTTTTTTGTTTAATTTAGAGGTATTTTTTGCATTCGCTCAGATTTCTCTCTTGCGCTATATGGTATTTATAATGTTTACTTCTTATATACTTCACTAAAACTGGTATTTTTTCAGTAAACCTGTTATTCATTTATCATTTACGCATTTATTGCTTATTAATTTTTATTTATATATCTCTTTTCGTTTATTTATTTATTCCTAGTTATTTACTCAGTTATTAGCTTTGCTCTTATCATACATAATTACATTTATTTTTGCTCCCATTTCGTTATTTTTTTTTTCGTTTTTGTATACACGACATTAAAGTTTACACCTACCATTTATTTATATGTTATCTATCAATTCATTTATTTATTTATAAGTGTCTTTGCTCAATTACATTTTCGTATCTCATTACGTCTTTATTTTTTATTCTTCGTCATAAGGTACATAGTCTCAGATCTATCATACATAATTACATTTATTTTTGCTCCCATTTCGTTATTTTTACATTATACTAGTTTCATTATTGTTCATTATAAAAGCCATTAAAACACGGCCTTATACTTGGAGGCTGGATTTATAGAGTGATTTAATCTTGCAATCTGAAACTACGCTGAAAGAGAGAGAGAGAGAGAGAGAGAGAGAGAGAGAGAGAGAGAGAGAGAGAGAGAGAGAGAGAGAGAGAGAGAGAGAGAGAGAGAGAGAGAGAGAGACGTGGAATTATGAACTGGGGAAATAAGTGAGAAATTTAAGAACGAGAGAGAGAGAGAGAGAGAGAGAGAGAAATTCCACTGAACCTGTTGGGACTATCTTTAATTGGCGTTTCTTTACTTCTGTTCGCCTTTGTTTTCCTCTCGTGTCTAAATTTAATTCTAATTTGCAAGTCTCTTTTTTTTTAGTTTTATATTTTGATTTGTACTTTATTTTTATTATGAAGTATTATTATCACTTTTAATAAATGAAAAACTTTATTACGATGATATCCTTTATATTTTACTCTAAGCAATATTTTCATCCACTGGGGAGATTTAATTCAGCTTAGAAGAAAGATTTTGTGATAGAGGGATTTAATATAGTCTTATTAAATCCTTAGGTACTAGACGTTTTTCCTGAGATTAATAAAACCGAATAAAAATAGCAAGAATATGATTTTAAGATGCCATAGTAATCAAGGAATTAAGTTCAAAAATCTCTTCATTCATTCATGATTTATTTATTTATTTATTTATTTATTTATGTATGTATTTTAATAATTTACTTTTTATTTATCAATCTATTTATCTTTTTATGTTTTCCTGTTAATAATTTCTCTTTCCCTGTTTTTTTCTTTTTGCCTTTTTTTTCTGTTTATGTCTTTTGTATTCCATTGTGTGTTCTCACGTTTGTGTCTTTTTATTTTTCTTGCTTTCTTCTTTGCACATATTTTCGTTTTTTTTTTTCTGTTACCACTGTGTTGCTTAAAATTCTCCTCTTTGGGATCTCCTCTCCTTCATATATTTTTCCAACTCCTCATCACTTTATTTTTAATTTGGGTCTTGATATCTAGCCTTCCTTTATCTTCTAATCTCTGGCTTGTATTTTTTCTTTTACTCCTTCTCTTGGATCACGATATTTTGATTTTATTTTTTCCTGTATCGAAATTATTGTACTCAGTTTAAGGGAAACTTTTCGAACTGGAGGGGTTACATATATTCATTAACCTCTGTGTGTGTGTGTGTGTGTGTGTGTGTGTGTGTGTGTGTGTGTGTGTGTGTGTGTGTGTGTGTGTGTTGTCTTAATGGATACGGACAACTGCAGTAGATGCAGGAGCTTCAGAGTATTTCGGTTAATACCCCAGGTGTGGTGTGATGTGGCACGTGTGGTGTGATGGGTGTGGTGTGGTGTGGTGTGGAATGGTGTGGTGTGGTGTCTTTTGGTGTGGTGTAGCGTAATGTGCCTACTCTAAAGTTGCTGAAGTCTACGAGAGTGAAGGACCCCGCCTCCGACAATCATTAGTGAGAGACAGACGGACAGCGCCGCCCCTAGAGACGTCTCCTCATCGAGAAATGTATTTACGTAGGCAAGGGGTACGTAGACAACTGGTATTTGTGTTCATCTTCTTATCCTTTGTTTCGTTTGTTTACTTTCCATCTGATTTAGGTTTATACCCTCCAAGTTTTTCTTTTCTTGTTTTATGCTGCTGGTGTGGGCTTTGTTTTCTTTTCCTTCTTTCTTCATCTTCACATTTTACATTAATGTCTGCCTCTTTTATCTTTGACCTTACTTCCCGGATCTTGCATTTCACCACCTCAGTTTTCTTAGGTCTCCTCACCATAGTGTGAAAATTTGCTCAGCCAATTTCTTCTCCTCTTCCTTCGTTCTTAAAAACACTTTTCAGTTTGGTACCATTTCTTTATTTCTCCACAGATTCGCTTTAGTTTTGGTACAACTGTTCCTTAGGTAAATAACCCCAAACGCTTTCTTTCGTTTTTCCTTATTTTTCTTTATTTTTTCTTTAGGCCTTAAGCTCAAACTACGCAAAGAAACAAACGAGATGCAATGTTTTTATGCTCACTAATCATCACGGCACTTTGCACAGAAGTGTGTGTGTGTGTGTGTGTGTGTGTGTGTGTGTGTGTGTGTGTGTGTGTGTGTGTGTGTGTGCAATCGCTGAGCGGACATGCACACACGAATGCTGGCCATGTATTATAATTTGTCTTCAGTTTTTAGGCAGTTTAACCCTTTCATGGTCACGACAACTCTAGTACTGTATTCCAGCTGACTTCAGAAGATTTTATTCAGCTGAGGGTGAGCCACAGGAGCCTACCGGTACTAGCACTGCCCGTACTAACTCCCGCACTGTCGGGATAACTCTAACGTCAGACGATTTCAAATTCATCTGGAAGTTTGTCATTGGGGCTTAAGAGTGTTAATATTGTCCTCCTCAATCCTCTCAAGGTAGGGACAACTCTAGTACTCTATTCCTTTAACGCCAGACAATTTTATTCAGATGAAGGAGAGCTCAAGAGGCCTAGGTGAGCTGAGTTATTGTTTTGATCTGGCCCATCCTTTTATCTGTGTCGTATGTTTTTCTTTTTCCTCGTTTTTTCCTGTTTTCTTATTTTCTTTCATGTTTTCTTTCTCTTTTTTCCAAGCTGTCTTCTTCGTTACCCTATGTTTTGCTTTATTTTATATTCCTAATCGCATGTTTCTTTTGTTTTTTCCAATTTTTCTTGATTTCCAATTCTCTTCTATACTTTGTTTTCTTAAAGCTGTCCTCTTCGTTACTCTATCTTCTGTTTCTTGTCGTTTCTCTACTAATTTCGTCTTTTCTCTCATCGACTTTATCACTTTTTTCTTTTTTTTTTACCGCTTGTCGTTCCCGTTATGTCGTATTTTTTTTTTTTTTTTTTTTACACACACACCTGTAATTTTGTCTTCTTTCCCTCCACATTTCTCTTCCTTTCGTTTTTTTTTTTTTTTTTTTTTTGGTCATGGTGCTGAGAATTTTCGGTATTTGTGCTCTTTCTATATTTTCTTTCTGTGGAAATTAGGGTGATGGTGATTGTGAGGGTGATGGTGATGATGATGGTGATGGTGATGATGATGATGATGAATGCGATGGTTATGATGATGATGATGGTACATTTTCCTTCCTAGCCTTTCCTTCTCTATTTCGATACTAATGTACTTAATATTAATGTCGTAACTGTGATGGGAAAGTTAGGAAAAAAATCATCATCATCATCATCATCATCATCATCATCATCATCATCACCTCCAGTCGATAATGTTGCCACGGCTACTGTATTCACTGGAAGAGTCCCTGGGTGTACAGGTTTAATATAAATGATGAGGTTGACATGGAATAATTCTGAGAGAGAGAGAGAGAGAGAGAGAGAGAGAGAGAGAGAGAGAGAGAGTTAAATGGAAGATGAAGAGAGCTGCAGGTACGAAATGAAGAAAATGAAAAATTAGATAAGACAGAAAATACATGTGGCAAAGAAAATTGAAGAATGTACAAGGAAGAAAGAAGAAATGGAGAACAAAAAGAGAATGTAGACGAAAAACACTTATCAAAAAGAGAAAGAAAACAGAAAGAACAAGAAAAAATAAAGAAGGAAAAGAACTGTAATCAATGACAGTTATACGTAAGAGGAAGAAGCTGGAGGGAGGAAAAAGAGAAAGAAAGAAAAAGGAAAGAAAGAAAGAAAATAGAAATCCATAACTAAAATGTAAAAATGGAGATGTCAAAAAGCGACCAAGTACAAAAACATAAATTGAAAAAAAAAAGTACAGGAAAATATTTTATAATAATCAAACGAACGTGGAAAGAAAAAGGAAAAAAAGAAGAAAAAGAGATGTTCACCGGCGGCGGGAAAATTAAAAGGAAAAGTAGAGATAAAAAGGAAAATGGCTGGAAAAATACATACTGTGAACCAAAAGGGAGCCGAAAAATAAGAATAAAAAGTTACAAAAAAACAATGAGAAATAAAAATGGAGAATGGAAAAAGGGCAACATGTGTAAAAAGTAAAAACGAAAATGTAATGTCAAAAAGGAAAAACAAAAGCAAAGACGGGGAACAAGAATATTAGTTATGGCGAGATTAATTGCTTTTTCGTGCTTCTCCTTTGTCTTATGAAAGGGGGGTAGGAGGAGGGAGAGGCAGGAGGAGGGAAGGGCAGGGAGAAGGAGGGAAGGAGAGAAGGAAGGAGGTCGGGTATATACAAGGTTGTGGGTATGGGGTCAAAAAGTGAGGCTGAAACAGTTTGCTGGGTATATATATATATATATATGTGTGTGTGTGTGTGTGTGTGTGTGTGTGTGTGTGTGTGTGTGCGCGAGAGAGAATTTTAACAACTTGAGAAATGAAACTAAAAACAGTAAGCATTTCAGTGTAATAAAGCTTCTGAGAAACTGACAAAGAGACATGTGGATGAAGGTCTTCTATACACTCCTGCAGCATCACAGCGGAAGTGTAGTTAACAGCCCAACAGAGTAGTGGTCTATTCCAGCAACAACTATCAAATGAATACCACAGTGACTGGTCAGACTGTGTAACTGCAGCAAGAACCAAAACCTTCAGTGAAAGTAAACTAATTGAATCCTACTTAGCCTAATTCCCAGTACATAAGAAAATACTGGATACAAGAGCAATGGCCATTATAAGTGTGATAAAGCGTTAACAGAACTGATCACAATGCACTGCCTCCCCTGACTAACACTTGTTGAAGACGCTGGCTATGGTTCAGTACTAAGTTCAGCCGAGGTGAGTTGTGGTGAGATGATGCCATGTCTTCACGTCATGTCATGTCGTCAGGTCAGGCCAGGTCATGTCTCCCTTTGTCCAAAATGCCCCTCCCTGCTCCAGATGTGCATATAATGCCTTCACCCTCCTGTCTTTGTATCACTCTCTCTCAGAAGATGCAACACATGAAGTAACTTACGGCATCTACTTTCATTTCTCCAAAGGTCAGTTTAGGTACATTTCTTCACGGTGAGTTGAAGTTTCTGCTCGCACGCACACACACACACACACACACAAATATGTATAAATATAAACACATATTTATACATGATAAATATGTATTTATATGTACGTGTATTAATAGAGAGAGAGAGAGAGAGAGAGAGAGAGAGAGAGACGAGGGGGGTGGGGGAAGAGCTTCGTGTTGCAGAAATATGCATTTTCACCAAACTTTTTCTGTCTTCCATACGACGATTTATAGTGGAAGAGGCAACCTTTATGACAGAGAGAGAGAGAGAGAGGGGGGGAGGGGAGTGAGAAAATCCGCTGATCCTGCTTTTGATTAGTCTGCTCTCTCCTCTCCTTTTCTTTTCGACGTCTCTCTCTCTCTCTCTCTCTCTCTCTCTCTCTCTCTCTCTCTCTCTCTCTCTCTCTCTCTCTCTCTCTCTCTCTCTCTCTCTCTCTCTCTCTCTCTCTCTCTCTCTCTCTCTCTCTCATGCACATTTATCCATCTATTCTGTTTAGCTCAATTCATTCTCTTCTCTCCTCCGTTTATGTGTGTGTGTGTGTGTGTGTGTGTGTGTGTGTGTGTGTGTGTGTGTGTGTGTGTGTGTGTGTGTGTTTTTGTTAATGGTGCTCCTCCTTTTTCACTGACTTTTTATTTTTATATCCACTTTCTCTCTTGTCACCGTTTCCGCCCTCTCTCTTTCTCTCTGTTTCTATCTATCTGTATATCTATTTATATATCTATATCTATCTATTTATCTATCTATCTATGAGGTGTCTGAGGAGTAAGTGTGGAGTGACGCGCATGGATCGAGTGCGAAATGACGATGTGCGAAGGAGAACTGGAGTTGTTCGGGAGATGGCTGGTAGAGTTGAGCAGAGGGTGTTGCGATGGTTTGGGCATATGGAGAGAATGGATAATGAGCGATTGGTGAAAAAGATAACTAGATCTGATGTGAGAGGTGTAAGGCTGAGAGGAAGACCACGAATTGGATGGATGGACAGTGTGAAGAGAGCGCTGGATGCGAGAGGGATGTCTGTTGAGCAAGGAAGAGTGGCTGTGCGTGACAGAAATAAATGGAGAGAAATTGTGAATGAATAAGTGATGACGCAGCCCTGAGGGGATATTCTCCCGCATTTGGTCTGATCAGCTAGTCAGGTCAGGTGCGGGTAAGGGGATGGGTCTGTTATGATGTGGCAGGGGTAAACCAGCTCTGCTGTCGGGCCCTGCTGCGGATGTCACTGATTGCATTGCGCAGTTGACCCTTGTGCAGTGTGGTGCGGTGAGGATCTGTCCGTTCTCCCCTTTGGGACTAAGATGCGAATGAATGTGTTTGAATGGATGAGTAAATGGGGAGTGTGTCGTCCTGTCTCGGCTACTTCCCTTTCCTTGGGGGAAGCAGCCTAGGTATATAGATCTATCTATCTATCTATCTATCTATCTATATATATATATATATATATATATATATATATATATATATATATATATATATATATATATATATATATATATATACATCTGTCTGCTTATTTATCTTAGTATTTCCCAGCCATAAAGTTTGATTTCCTCTCATCCTTTTCCTATCTTGTTATCAATGCCTTTTTGTTTAGTGTTGGTGTTAACGCTATTTGTTGCTAGCGTCATTGTTGTTGCAAACGTAGCTGTTGTTGCCACCACTAATATTTTCATGTCGTGGCTTTTGTTATCGCGTTGTTGTTGACGAGGCCAGGAATGTGCACAGGTGGCTCAGGTAAACTGCCTTATGGAAGAAGCAGTGACTGGGGTACCGCATTCCTGTCTGGCAAGTTTCTTTTTTTTTTTAATATGCACATCAACACGTGTTATCTTAATGTTGTTATTGTAGTTTTCAGTGACGTGGTTTGTTGCTTTTATTTTATCGTCTTTTATGATGTTCTAGTACTGTTCTTATTCTCAGTGACTTCTTGTTTTCGTTGTTGTTGTTTTCACGTATCTCACTGTTATTGTTGTTGGAGTAGCTGTTGTTCTTGTTTCTAGTGAACTGTTTTGCTGTTGTTCCTGTTATTTAAGCTGAATGTTTTTACTGTTGCTGTTTCTGATGATGTAATTTTGTTTTTCTTGTCTTGCTGTTCTTCTTGTTATTGTTATTGTTCTTGTTTGCTAGACTAAAGGTACTGTTGTTTTCTTGCACTTTTTTTTGTTTTTGTTGATGTTTTTGTGGCCTTTTTGAAACAAACTTAAAAACAGAAACTTAGTTAATCTCTCTCTCTCTCTCTCTCTCTCTCTCTCTCTCTCTCTCTCCTCTCTTTGACCTCCGTGGTGTTAGTGGCCTCTCCGTCTCTCCATTTAATTATTTTTCCCCTTCAGTTTCCTCCATGTTTGACCCCTCCCTCCACCCTGTCTTTCCTCCCACTTCTCTCCTCTGTCTCCTGTCCTCTCCTCTCCTCTCCCTTTTCTCCACTTATCTCCTCCTCTCTCATTCTCCCGTGCTATCTTCTCTCCTTACACTCCAACTTTTCTTTTTTCCTCTCACCTCTCCACTATCTCACTCCTATCTCTCTTTTCTCCCTCTTCTTTTCTCTCTGCTTCTGTACTCTCCGTTCCTCTCCTTTATCTGTTTTCCTTTCCTCCTCTTCTCTCCTTTCTTCTTCCTTCCCACCTTCCTCTACCTTCCTATTCTTTCTCCCCCTTCCTTTCTCCTACCATTCTATTTTCCTCCCTTCCTCTTTCCACTTTCCACTTCCTCCCTCTTCATTTTTTCTCCCTCCCTCTCCGTACCTCTTCCTTTCCTTCCTTCCATTCTTCCCTCCCTTTCTTCCTCACTCTCCTCTTCTTACTTCCCTTTCCTTCCTCCAACTATTATTCTTTACCCCTTCCTTCCATCCTTCTATCTTCTTCCTCCCTTTTCTTTCCCTCTTTTTTTATTTCTCCTTCTCCCCTTTCCATTCCTCCTTCCTCCTACTCCTCCTCTCCCTCTTCCTTCTCCTCCCACTCATCTTTCCCTACTTCCTCCTTCACAATCCTTCATCTCTTTTTCTTTCCTCCCTTCCTTTTTTTCTTCTACCTGTCTTACCTTTCCATATATCACCCTTCTCTTTCATCCTCCTTCCCTTCTTCCTTATCCTCCTCTTCCTTACCTCGTTTTCTTTCTTTCCCTTCTTCTCTCCCTCTCCTCTTTCCTCGCTCCTTCCTTCCCCTTTCTCCTTCTTTTAACCTTCCTCCTCCTCTATCCCTCCCCCTCCCCCCTCATCTCTCTTTCCCCTTCCACCCACTCCCGCCCACCTTCATTCTCCCATCCTCCCCTCTCCCACTCCTCCCTCTCCTCTCCCAAATTACTCCCTACGTCTCCTTCTCCTCCTACTCTCCTCCCTTTCCATGTTCTTCCTCCCACTTCCTCCCCTTTTCCTCCACCCTCTCCTTAGACTGCACTCCTCTTGCTTCCTCCTTCCCTCTTATTCTCTTCCTACTTCCTTTTCTCTTTTCTCTTTCTTCTCTTTTTTCTTCTTTTTCTACTCTTTTC
>NC_137060.1:15765416-15815416 GCF_032717465.1 Coenobita brevimanus | reverse complement strand
TTCCTTAATCTCCCTTCTCATCTTAAAACTGCTCCACTGAATTTCTCGACTGTATCCCTCCCTCTCTAAGGCGGGCATGCAACACTCCATCTACTCATAGGGTCATCACTCCATTTTCTACCCTACCCTGTGATGTGGAGTATGACATGGACACTATTCGAACTTGCGTACTTCCAAAATTTTTTATGTTTTTCCCTCTGCCTACGACCTCAAGTTTTTAAGGTAGTAGGTTCAAATTTCCTGATCTGCAAGAAGCTTCAACAGGTGCTATTTATTTACTGATTTATTTGTATCCCTTTGAGGGACTTTTTCTTGCGGCTTTTTATAGTCCCATTCCAGTAAAAAATAATGCCAGTCTTACAAATGGCACAATGGATATGCAACTCGGGAAAAAAAAAAAGATAGTGGGTGAGTGAGGGAGGAAGGGAGGGAATGAGTGTGCATGTGCGTGTGTGAGTGCGCCCGGGCAAGTTTCGGCTCTGATTTATGGTCAGAAATGTTAGACAACGACAGAGAGCAATAATCACAAAGGGGCCGCTTCTCTCTGTCTCACTGCCCTCTCTCTGCATCACTGCCCAGAATTTTCCCTTCATTTGTCTTGATTTCAGAGCGACATGTCCTCCCAATTCTCTTCAGCAATTTACCTCGATCATTTTCTTGCTGGGACATCTTTTTTTTTCTTTTTATGGAGATGGACACAAGGGCCATGTCTCCTTCCCTCACTCACTCGCTCACCGATTTGCTGTTTTTTTATGCACGGGTAATCGCGGTTTTTTTCCCCTCTGTCGTTCCCTCTGCACGATTTTTTTTCTTTTTTATTTGGGGGGGGACTCACAGGGGTAACTTTGGGCTCCTGTGTTGTTAGCCTCTATTACGTGGTCATGGGGTTTATTTTTACTAAGATGTACAGGCTGCAGTAATTCCCCTTTTCCTTCTAGATTATTTTGGTACAGAGAGAGAGAGAGAGAGAGAGAGAGAGAGAGAGAGATTTATCTATAACCATATCGACTGCCAGAACCTCACGTCCCACAATTATTCATTCAGGATAGTTTCAAGAGAATCGCTTTTACTATTAATCTATTCTCTTATTATTCTAATCTCCTGATTTTCCTTTTTTCCCCTAACAGCTACTCCCTGCCACCACTCCAAACAGCCCTCCTTCATGTACTCTCACATTCAAAATTCCGCCGATGCTTCCCTGCCAACTGTGGGGATGGAAGGTGTTACGTGAAGGTGTTACGTGTGTGATGGCAATATAATGCACACATAACAAAAGCACGATATGATGTTGCACGAAATGTCTGTATGTGATAGCACTCTGAAGTACACAAATGAACAGGAAGAGGTAACACATTTTCTGACGTCAGTGGAAAAATGCAAGATATGAAGGGTAAGACAATGCGATTTTCCTCAGCCGAGGGGAAATACGGCAACTAAAAGGTTTATAAATATTTTAGTTAACTTTGGGACGCCTGCTAATTCCTAAAACTGCAAAAAAAAAAAAATGGTCTAGATTTAACCTGAAGAAAGTGCTGTTTGGTAGGCAGTGATGTACTTTCTTGTATTTATCTTCTCACTTTGGTCTTTGTTTTCCTATGCTAAGTCTCCCATGACCTCGGCTGCACTTTTCCGTGTTTGTTGTCTTTTTATTGCCCGTTCATTCCACTGTCTGCATTCTGTTTTCTATTGTTTCTGTTCTCGATGGTATAACAACTTCACTACAGTGCCGTCCATTATATTTCATTACCGATACCTGAACCCTGCTTTATTCAGCTCTGGAAAGGCCTCCTGTATTAAAAGAGTAAAGGAAGGCTATATCTAACCTCTCCAGTTCTAAAAGTCTCTCCAAAAGCTGAATAAAGTCGCCTGGAAATAGCAAGAACTGGAACTGCGTCATCGGACAGGGGATAATCTTTTCACTACAATGACTCCTTCTATATCTCGTTCTTGATGTCACTTGATTGTTTTATTGTGTACTGGAGTGATTTTCCAGACTCGAGGGGTTTAACTTAGCCTGCTCCTAACGCCAGCATTACGAGGAAGTCTCTTAGAAGGTGGATTTAAGTGCCCGACGGTAGCAAAAAAAAAAAAAGCATAAAAGGCCTCATCGTTCTGATGGGACTGACCGGTTTACCGCAATGTCATATTCTAAATTCTAACTATGCGTCAGTCCATTTACGTCAACTTGGCCCAAAGTTTCGTCCTTTTGCAGCTTATTTCGCGTAGCTCAAAAATCGAGTAAGACAATACAGTGGCTCTACATCCTTTCCATTGCACCTCTTCGTGACTAGCACCATATTCAAGTGTTAAGAAATTGTTACAGCTACACATGGTGGAGAGATGGCTGTTTTAGGCCACGTCATAGTGAACAGACCATACCACCAGACGATTGTATTCAGCCTGGGGGGGTTTGGACTGGAGGGGTTTTGATCCAGCCTTCACTAACCCCTTCAAATCAAGTGGCCCGGCCTGAGTAAAATAAAATCGCCAGGTGGAGGGAAGAATATGATAAAATAATATGTAATCGGGATGAAGAAGATAATGTACCCTCCAATACCTAACCCTTCCACTACTGTATATTTTTCTTTAGATGTCTACAGTTTTTTGGAACTAGAATATATAGGAGTGGCATCGAAATGAACGGGCACATAGATTTTTTTCCCCTAACAGCCTCACTACTGAAAGTACGTCCCGAGATGCATGAAATTGTTTGGAGGGAGACGAAATAAGAGGAAAATCAAATGCAGCTCTTCATACGGTCCATTATAGAATCGCTCAGTCTAATCGAAATGTTATGTATTATGGATGTCCACATGCACGATACTTACTCTTCCCCATATTCACCCTCACGACTCTCTCTCTCTCTCTCTCTCTCTCTCTCTCTCTCTCTCTCTCTCTCTCTCTCTCACACACACACACACACACACACACACACACACACACACACATTCATTCACTCATTCAATATTCTCTGCTGCTTGCCTTCCTTATCCTTTGGCATCACCGTTTTATTTACAAACAAAAAAATAATTAATTCCCATTCTCTCTCTCTCTCTCTCTCTCTCTCTCTGCTTCATTTTCAAGCTAACTCTCCATTGTTATCGCTAGTGCAGCTAGTGGTGTGTGTGTGTGTGTGTGTGTGTGTGTGTGTGTGTGTGTGTGTGTGTGTGTGTGTGTGTGTGTGTGTGTGTGTGTGTGTGTGTGTGCTCTAACTTTTAACAGCTGTGGCTCAGAAGCATTATTTTTATGATACATGGTAGTTAGTGGCCATACCTAATGTCCAGTTCGAAAACAAAGGTCAAGGGTTAAAGGTCACAGTTGCATATAAAATGAATTCTGCCGCAGTGGGACGGTTTGCCCTCGTCTCGGGGATATTCTTGTTGATTACCCGTACCAGACCCGGAGGGGACAGGGGACAAGCATTGTTTTCACTCGGTTTACTGTCTGTCTGTTTGTTTGTCTGTTAACAACTTTAGGCAAAAACTACTTGCGTGATTTTGAATAATATTACAGGGATGATGGGCTATGTCCTTCTGATCACCTGTTTATATTTTGGGCCAAATTGGACCAAGACCTAGGCTGTAGGCTCAAAAAATGTAAAAAGACAATCTATAAAAAAAAATCGTTTTTTCGCCATAACTCCTTTCAGATTCGTCATATCGATATGAAACCAAAACCTAAAGGTGCATCTTTGAAATCTTCATCTTATAACATGCCTCAATACATCACGGGGGTCGCCCCTTAGTTAGCAGTAGGAGGGTCAATGTCAGGTGCGTCAGGCCTAAAATTTCAAATGGGCATAAAATCGTCAGTTTTCACCAGATATACTCCAAATTTGGTATGTGACATCTTTGACTAGATATCCTGTCGTGTTTAGACGTCAGCACTAAAATAACTGACGGGGACGGGTTTGCTGTGCCGTGGCACCGCTTCTTGTTTTAGTGTTTCGTAGCTACTTTACTTGCATACACAGTGGTAGGCCAGGGAGACATCATGCATACACCGTTCTAATTTAGTTTTTATGTAGTAGTGCTCCATGATGTATTATGGTAGAGAGAGAGAGAGAGAGAGAGAGAGAGAGAAATATATATATACCACTTTCTTTCCCCACCCAGGAATGTCTCAATTACCTGGAGTTACACCTGAACCGATAATGTTTTCCGGGATCCGTCCGTCTGTCTCTCATTCACTCGCACATTTCTCCTGCTCTAATGAAGGAAGGGGGCCAGACAAACCCCTCCTCAACCCCCCACACACACCCCCACAACCTCCCACAAACCCCCACCTCCATACCTTATACCTTGATTAAGATATATGTGTGTGAACTGGGTGTTATTTTCCTGGATCATTTTACCCAACATGCGTATTTTCGTTTCGATTAAGGGCTCCAATGTCGCTCTTTTTCGTGCCCGATTCCTTACCTCATTTTTAGGGTCATTATTTTCTTTCCTTTTTTTTTCTGTCTGTATTTGCTACCTTTTCTGGTTTTTCCTTATTTCAGTAATTTCGAGGGGTGGTTATTTTATTTTCCTTTTTTGTACTGGTTATATTCTTCTTTCTGTCTGTTTTTTTCTTGCTTTCCTCATATATTTTTCGAGTCACTATTTTCTTTTCTTATCCCTTGCTTCTTACTTCTTTTCGGGATCATCTCAATTTTCTCATTTATTTTTTTGTCTTCCTTTTAGCCATTAGATCGTTGCGTGTCCCATTCATGTGGCAAGCAAGTGTGGCAAATGTCCACCTTGGTGTCCCATTCTGTGTTTCCTTGATTACTGTGTCTCCTCCCACACAATCACGCCACTTCCCTCTCCTGCTAATCCTTCCTCCCCCTCACCCCCCACACGCCCCTACGCCCGGGTCGTCATACGTACATACATACATACATCCGTATGCACATATCAATATATATATATATATATATATATATATATATATATATATATATATATATATATATATATATATATACCGAACACACACACACACACACACACACACACACACACACACACACAATACTTCCAGGCATCTCGAATATACAGATTATGATTCTGGCTTTATCCTGTTGTACTTTTTTATGAGGTAGTTACTTTTGGCAGGTTCCTTCTTCTTGTAGGGAATTAAATACAATACACCTACCATTCACGTATGCATGAACATGCACACAAAGAAATACACAGACAAGTACACACATTCACATACATACACAGATTCATATACACATAGACACGGACACACGTCATACCTAAGTACACTCACGTACACATATCCACCTATATCTAGACATAAAATACAGGTACATGCAGTGACATGTATACAAACACACATAATAATACATGTAGGCACACCCACCCACATATACACACGCATCATCATCATCATCATCATCATCATCACCACGACAACCCTGTTCCCACTCTTGTAAATCTGATAAGGAGGGTCCAGAACCAGGAAAAAGGAAATCACATAAGAGGGTGAATTGGCATCAGAGTACCCAGGTGAAATGAGACACACCTTCATTCTCTCGTCAGTCATCCCTTATACGCACGACAGCAAAAACACACATAATACTCACTCATACACACGCACGCACACAAAAAACATACACAGGACATACACAGACACACGCACCACCACAAAAACACACGGAACATACACACACAGACACGCACACAAACACATACGGACATAAAACCCAAAATAAGCACACAAGCACACACGTAGATAGACCCACGCTATGCACACACACACACACACACACACACACACACACACAATTTCATCTTGTAGGTGATGGCGTTTGTCAGAGAAGGCAGATGCGCAGTAACTATATTTTTCCCAATCCACATCTTGCACGAGGAGTGGGCAAGGCACACCACTTTCCAGGCGGAGGAGGAGGAGGAGGAAGAGGAGGAAGAGGAGGGTGCTCTAAGTGAAAACAATAGCACAGAAACGGGAGCATTATACAAAACTTTTAGTATTGTAAAGCAAGAGTTCTGTGTAATACGGGGCAACGCTTCGGTGCTTGTCTCAGCTGCGTTTTTATTTTTATGATACTCTTCTACCCCAAATAATGCCACCCGTGCAAGGCCATACGCTTATTTCGTCTTCTTAAAATCACTTCCTCACCATCTAATTCTTCCTCCGTCTTATCCTTCCTTCCAACACTGTAGCAAGTCACAGTACTTTATGGCAGTTTCGGTATCAGGTATTATCGGTTATGCTACTGTTTAGGGCCATGATGTAAGAGAAATATTAAGTGCATCCTTTGTTAGAGAGAGAGAGAGAGAGAGAGAGAGAGAGATGAAGGGAGATTTTATAGTAACCGTTGTGTGTGTGTGTGTGTGTGTGTGTGTGTGTGTGTGTGTGTGTGTGTGTGTGTGTGTGTGTGTGTGTGTGTGTGTGTGTGTGTTTGCTAAATAACCACCATACATGTTGGTTTCCATTCTGACGCTTATGACCTCACCTATGGTTCACTTCCACACCATCTGCTCTTTCCACTGTCCCTTCCTGTCTTTTCTCTTGATTTTAGGACTGTTTTCTAGGTGGCATGAGGCTTCGTAACACCTCTTCCTTAGCGATTTATTAAGCTAGCGTTGTCTTAGCAGCTAGTCAGGTTACAGTACTCTTGGCATCCTTTTGTTTTCTTTTGAGGAGGGTTCGATCAAGCGTATGTGTTGCGGGCAGGTGAGACTCTAGATTGATTGCTTGATTGCTTGTTTGTGCAGGTGAAGCCCCAGTCAAGCGAACAGGTGTGAATGGTTTGTTTGGAGGGCTTGATATGCTGTGATGCCTTTAGGGGTGAAAATTTTAATATACCGTTGATAGCATTAGTAACACTGGAACTACTAGAAAGGATTAGATTTCTCTCTCTCTCTCTCTCTCTCTCTCTCTCTCTCTCTCTCTCGGCTTTCGTGTCCCGTTTCTAGAAAGGTGAAAAGTGATTAGGTCATATTTGAACCAAACTATCCAGTAAGGACCGATATTTGTATGGTCTGTGTATCTGTGTAACTCTCTCTCTCTCTCTCTCTCTCTCTTACCCCAGGCGCCCATCGTTATCAAAAAAAGTTAAGCTTCTAATCAGCAACAACGATAGAAAATAGGAGACAGGAGGAGATAGGAGTAAATAATGAGGACAGGAGAAAAGATAAGGGAATAACTAAGGGACCTCAGAGTTTATCCAGCTGACAGGAAAATGAGGAGCGAAAAGAGAGAGAGGAGACAGGTAAGTGAAAAAAAGGTGATACTTAATAAACAGAAGAAAAAAAACACAAAAAACTCTAGGTGTGGAGTAAAAAAAAAAAATCTATACAGGAAAAACAGAAGTGAAGGTGTGGGAAGTATAAAAATAATAATCGTGACTACAGAACTGAGACTCTGTATTAAAGAAAAAATTAAACTAAAACAATTAAGGTACAGCAAAAGAAAACCCATTGAAGATTATGAAAAGAAATTTTGGTGAAGAAAAATAATACAGGAAAAATATAGGCCTAAGAACAACGAGATAAGTAAGTGGAGAAAGCTGATACATGATGCTCGTACACACACACACACACACACACACACACACACACACACACACAAATAAATATATGGAAAAAGAAACAGCACCATAAACAGAAAAATAGGAGAAAAGGGGCGACAACGGAAAAGAAAAGGAAATCACACAATAAAACTGACAACAGAGAGGATAGAGAGAGAGGAGGAAAACATGAACCGAAAAATATGATAGATGAACAGCAGAAAAAAATAGCAATGGGGGTAAAGAACTACGTACAATTTAAAAGATAATTAAATGAGAAATATGAGAAGAAAAACAGTAAAAGAAAATATAGGTGCTGTTGTCTTCAGTGTAAATAGAACAGTCTCAGCCCAACTTGGACCCTCTTCAAGTAGTCACGGAATGGCAGTTTTTCTTAACAAATTATATCGTCAGTTTGTTTTCGCCTGGCAAAGATCCGTAACCCCGTTCAGCTCAGTTGACAGTCAAGCGTAGTCAGACTGGAGAGCTGCCCTGACTAGTAACCAAAGAGACTCAATGTTGTATTACAGATGGCGTTTGCTCATTTCGTAACTCTTTTACCTCTGCGACTTATTCTTCTCCGTGCACCTCAATATCATGTATATTATTGATGCAACTAGAAATACCATACAAACGAATACTGAGATGTAGCAACCAGAATAAACCACTGAGAAAGAGGACCTACGAAGCTTACAGTGCCACAGCTTACCGAATTTCACACAACCAAGACTACCTATCTACCTATAATTTTACCATGGTAGAAAAATAAAAGGAAGGCCTAATATAACCAAATTTCTACCATGACGAAAAATAAAATGAAGGACTAAAATGAGAGACAACAGGGGATCGATAGAGATGGAACCAATTATGAAGAAGTGAAGGGCCAAAGACACCGCTGTTTGGTATGCTTGGCCTGTCTTCCACCTTCTTCAGAGTACATACACCCTCCTTTCTACTCCCCTCTCTCCTCTTCTACCCCCTCCTACCCTTCTACCCTCCTTCCCTGCCCATCTACCCCCTCTCCCTTCCTCTGTTCCTCGTACCCCCTCTTTTTATCCCTTCTCTCACCCCCTATTACACCTACTCCTTCTTACCCCCTCCATTTACCAATTTCCCCCACCCTCTTACCCCTCCTTCAATCCTCCATTCCTCTTACCCCCTCCTTTAACCTTCCTCCCCTACAGCCTCTTACTTCCACCCGTCCTCCTATCCCCTCCTGATACCCCTCCCCATCAACTTTTGTCCTCTTATTACTCTACTCATTCCCCCACCGCTGTCCCTCTCCTCTTGCCCCCTCTCCCTCTCTCCAGTTTTTCTCTCCCATTTTACCCTCCCTCACCTCTCTCCACCTTCCGCTTTCTCCCTTTTTTCTCATCATCCGCTCTCCTCACTTCCCTCCACACTCTCATCATTCCTCCTCCTCTCGTTTCCTCCTTTCTAACCTCCTCTTCTCCCTCAGGTTTCACCCACCTCTCCCTCCTCCCTGTCTTACACCTTCCCCCTTCTCTCTCCTCTTGTCCTCTACTCTCTAACCTCTTCCTTCTCTCCCCTCACCCTCCCCACCCACCCTCCCCTACTCCTATCCCTCTCCTCCTACCTCTCACCGCATCCTTGTCACTTTGCAACCTTCTTCACTCCTCTCCTCTTGTCTCCTCTCTCACCCTTCCTCACCCCATTCCTCTTAATCTGTGTTGATTTATTCTGGCTCCTATTCCCCTCCCCACCCTTTTTATCTTGTCCTTCGAAGCTTATCTTCCTCCTCTTATCCCTCATCCTCTTTCCCTTCACCTTACCTCCTTTTATCCTCTTCTCTCCTCTTCCTCTATTTGCTCAACCCCACTCCCGTCCTCTCTCCAAATCCTATCTTACGTCCTTTCATTTTCGTCCCTCTTTTCCATCCTCATCATTTCTCCCCTCCGATCTCGATCACTCCCCTCTCTCATTCTTCTATCACATTCCTCCTCCCCACCTAATCCCCCCTCTCTCACCCTCATCCCCACTCCAGCCCATCTGCAACTCTCCCCACCTCATTCCTCACCACACCTCTAATACATACCCCCATTCCCCTTCCACTCCAACCCTCATCCTCTCTCTCCTCCTCTCCCCTCCCAACTCCACTTTCATATCTACTCCCCAGCCACACCAACCGTACCTTCCTTCTCCCCAGTCCCCTTCTCTCTCCAGTGTCCATTCACAAGCCTAACCTTCAACCTTCCATCTCACCACCTCTACCATCCCTTCCCCTCCCCACCTCCCTCTCTCTCTCTCTCTCCCCGCTCCCCTCCCCCCTCACCTCTCTCCTTTTTCTCTATCATACACATTTCTTTCACTTTCTCTTCCCCAATTTCATGTCCTCCATTTCCCTCCTCTCTCTCTCTCTCTCCTCATCCTCTTCCCTTCCCCTCCCTCAGACACTAAACTCCACCACTCCCCCTTTTTCTTAAACCTTCTCCCCCCTCTTCTCCTTCCCCAGCATTCCATCATCCCCCCTCGCATCTTTCTAACCCTTTCTCATCTTCCTCCCATGCATATGTAGTGGATGTGACGTTCCATATGTAGCCTGAGAGAGAGAGAGAGAGAGAGAGAGAGAGAGAGAGAGAGAGAGAGAGAGAGAGAGAGAGAGAGAGAAAGAGAGAGAGAGAGAGAAGAGGAAGAAAGGAATGGAAGAAGAGGAATAGGAGACAGCAAGAGCTGAACTATGAGGAATTAGGGTTAAGAACTAGAGGGAGAGGTAGATGAGAAGGGAGAAGGGAAAAGGAGACGAGGAAGCTGCGAGGGAAAAGGAAGAGACATGAGGAACATCAGGAGAAAAAAAGAAAGGTGAAGGAAGGCGAAAGAGGGAGAAGATGGGAGAAAGGAAAGGAGAAGTGGAAGGAGGGAAAGATAAGGATGAAGTGGAAGGAGGGACGGGGAAAGGGAAAGGGGAAAGGAGAGGATGAGAAATGAGGAGAAGGGTGGTAAACAGGAGGGATTCCAAGAGAGAAAGACTAAGATGAGGCTTTTAGCGAGAAGGAGTAAGGTAGGGGAAGAAAGAGGAGGAAAGAAAAGTAGGGGAAGAAAAAGGAAATGGAAATGAGAGAGTAAATGATGCAAGAGAAATTGCAGACGCGTGAGGATTATGAGAAAGAGATGGAGGGATAAGAGAATTGAAGGAAGGAGGGTAAGGGGGTAAAAAAAAAAAAAAAAAAAAAAAAAAAGAGAGAGAGAGAGAGAGAGAGAGAGAGAAGATGCGGAGAGATAAGAAAAGGAAAAACATAAGGAATAAGAGGAAAAGACAGATACGAGGAAAGGGAAAAGTGAAGGAACGGAGGTAAGAGAGTGGAGGGAGACTGATGGAGAGGAAAGGGATTGAGGACGAAGACTAAAGGAAGGAAGGAAATGGAAAAGAGAAGGGAGATGGAGAGGAGAGGAAAAAGAGAAGAAAGAGCGGAGAGGGTAAAGAGTAGAGGGAAAAATAAGGGGAAGAGAGAGAGGGGGAGAGCAGGAAGAGAGAGAAGAAAGGGGGAAAAGAGAAGGGGCAGGAGGAAGACAGAGGAGAAGGTGAAGAGAAAGGAGAAAGGGAAGAGAGAGAGGAGATGGAAAAGAGACAGGAAAAGAGAGAGGAGAAGCAGAAGAGACAGGAAAAGGGGAAGAGAGAGGGGAAGAGGAAGAGAGAGGAGAAGAGAGAAAGAAAGAGGATTGGGAAGACGAGGTAGAAAGGAGAAAAGGAAGAGAGGAAAGAGGGTAAAGAGAAGAGGAGAAAGAGAGGGGAGAGAGATAAGGGAGAGAGAGAGGAAGAGAAGAAAGAAGGTAGAGTGGAGAAAGAGAGGGGAGAGGGATAAGACAGAGAGAGAGGAGGGGGAAGAGAGGGGAGAGAGGAGGAGGAAGAGAGGGGAGAGAGGGGGCACGAGGGCTTCATGTAGTTGCCGTGCGTGTTGCCAAGTACAGCCGGTTCTTTAGCCTCTACTGGTAGAAGGGAATGACCATCTAGCGTGCCAAGACAACAAGAGGCGAGGCAGGCGAAATAGGGCTAAATTATAAACATTAGCGTGCCACATCAAAATATCTTTCCCATTGTTACTGCTTAGCCTCTTCAGTACGAGAGGCCCCTTGGGAGAAAACTGGAGGGCGTGGATGTAGGTCTAAATTATAATCATCAGTTCGCACAATCAAAATTTTTTTCCCTTTGTTATAGCTGCCAGTTTTAGTCCCTTCACTACGAGGAGCGATTCTCAGGCTAAACCCCTTCAGCACAACGACGTCTTCTTATATTTTAATCTTGCTAACAGCAGTCACCCTCCACATCATCAACACTTTTCTCCTTCGTTACGATTGCCCTTTTAAGCCCCTTCACTACGAGGCTTTTCCCCACCTCTTCCCTACGAGAGGCCTTTCTTATGCTTAACACCTTCATCGACACATCACTATACTTACTCCTCAAGCTGGTCATATTCATCTTAACCCTCATTTCTTAAGATGTTCCCTAGTGGTGAAGGAAATTATCCGACTTTAACCAGACACAAAGAGATAAATTGGTTCTTTGGTATATATGAATCAGGAGAGAATTTAAGATGTGAAGGATTTTCGTTATACCGTCCATTAACCCCTTTCCTATGAAGAGGCTCTATTGTGCTAAAAGAAAAGCTTAATCTGGTAGCAGCTTAGGAAAAATATCATGAAGTCTCCGTAAATAACAGACTGAAGGGAGATCACTGATAACCCCTTGTACGTCTAAAGCCTGATTATTTCACTTTTCAGTAGTCATAAGGAGACGTAAATAAATGAAACAAAGCCAATACTGAACGAAATCCTCTCTCTCTCTCTCTCTCTCTCTCGCCATGACGAAACTTCAAAACGGATCCGAGAGGTGTGGGCCCGCCTGGTAATACCCATAATGAAATCGAAAACAGATGCGTGAGTGAATTCCCAGTCAGCACTCTTAATAACACCCACAAAGGCACAGTAAAAAACCAAAAGCTTCCCAAATAATAGCCACAACGATACAGAAAATGTGCACTGGTTGGTACTTCGATACTGTGTGTTACAGAATTTTCGGGGGGACTATTTTCTTAACCGGACCGGCTCCTAAACCTGGCATTAGCACGTATCCAGATGCCAATCATAGGAAGGCCACACAAATGCCAGGCAACATGAACCAGTAGTTGCCTAGAACCAGCTAAGCAACAAGGAGCACCCAGGTAACAAGAATCAGTAGTTGCTGGGAATCAACCAAGCAACAAGAATAAGAAGTTGCCAAGAAGCAGGCAGGAAGTACCAGCAGTTGCCAGGAATCAACCAGGCAACAAGACGCAGGAGTTCCCGAGAGCTAACAGGGCAACATAAGCGAACTAGGCAAGATTAACCAACCAAGCGCTAAAAATAAAAAGTTATCGACAGTCCTCTGAGCAACAAGACCCATGAGCTGCAGAGAACTAACAAATCTCCAAGAACCATCAGTTGCCAAGAGTCCACCAAACAACAAATATAAGGAGTTGCCAATTATAAACCATTAGGCTAGAAATCAGGCTAACAATAAAAATCAGATGTTACTGACAATTAAACCAGTAACAATAACAATCAGTTGCCGAGATAATCAACGAAGCCACAGGAAGCAGCAGTTACCTAGAATCAACCAAGCAACAAGAATCAGGAGTACTATCTATTTATCTATAGCTAGGCGCCTTAAACCTGTAAGGCAGGGGTCGGCAGTCAGGGATAAATTACCCTGTCGGGTGTAATTTTCATTTTCTGGGGGGGTAACGAGACCTACCCGGTTTTCAGTAATTATTATGAACGCAACTTATGTCTAGAAAATGAGAGCAGCCAATTTTAGCAGGCTGACTGGACACCCCTCGCCCGGTGCCTTCCATACCATTCAAGACAAAGCGACACCATCCCATCCCCACCTTCATTCAGATGAATTCTGTTCATCCTATATGCCGGCCTGAAGAATTTAACTATGCATATATACTCACAGAATGTTCGTATTTGATTTTTTTCTTACCACTTTAATTTTTAAAAGTGGAGGGAGGGGATTAAAAGCAGATTTTGTAGTTTTGCTTAATTTGTCTTGTATGTATTATATATATATATATATATATATATATATATATATATATATATATATATATATATATATATATATATATATATATATATATATATATGTATATATATATATATATATATATAAACATCTTGGTTTCTCGTGTTTTATCAACTGAACCAAAAAATGAGTAGTTCCTACAGGCCGGGGTAACCGCAATGTTTCAAGTTCTTGACAGGGTATTAGCCAAACCTAATTGTCGACCCCTGCCGTAAAGGGTGGCCACAAACAAATCGCCTCCATGTCGCCCTATCCCCTGCCATTTAGCTGCCATACCCACAGCTTACATCCCCATCTCTCATATGCCTCTATTCCATTCGTCCATCTCGGTCTACCCCTTCCTAACCCCCCCTCCCACACCAGGAGTTGTCAAGTATTAACAGTAGTAGTTGCAAACCCAGGCTCATCTGAATGTAAACCCGGTGGACTGCGGTCTGAAGTTGCCCTCCTCCTGCAGTCCGCCATTCTCGTTTGGGGGAAGAGGGAAGTTACCGAGAGACCGCCCAGTTATATCGATTTTGCCACATGAAGGCGTCCCTCGCCAGGAGCAGGAGTTACCGCCAACCAGAGAATAATCATTTTTTTTTTTTTTTTTTTTTTTTTTTTTTTTTTTTTTTTTTATGCGAGGAAGAAGGAACCAAAGGCCATGGCCCGCAGTAACAGTTCCCTCCAAGAGAAAAACAAAATACAATAGAGAGCCAAATTCAAGATCCGATCATTTTGAGATGCCTGGACACACTGCGTTTGAAAGACTGGAGATCATAGGCAGCAGGAAATACAGACAGAGGGAGACAGTTCCAGAGTTGACCTGTTGCATAAATGAAAGACTGGGAGTAACGGTTAACTCTTGCATTAGAGAGTTGGACAGAAAAGGGATGAGAGTTTGCTGCCAGACGGGTGCTACGCGCCCGTCGTAGAGGTGGAGGAATGCAAGCAGACAGTTCAGAGGAGCAGTGACCATTAAAGTAGCGATAGAAAAGAGATAAAGATGCAACAGTGCGGCGAAGAGACAGAGGTTGAAGGGAGTCAGTAAGAGGAGGAGAGTTAATGAGACGAAAAGCCTTTGACTCCACCCTATTGAGAAGAGCTGTATGTGGGGAGCCTCCCCACACATGAGAGTTGTACTCCACACAGGGGCGGATAAAACCTCTGTATAGAGTCAACAATTGTGCAGGGGTAAAGAAAGAGCGGAGTCGGCTTAGCACACCCAATCTCTTAGAAGCAGATTTTACAAGAGATGTAATATGATCTTTCCAAGATAAGTCCCGAGTAAATGAAACCCCAAGCATGTTCAAGGATGATGCAGGATTAAGCTGAATATTATTAAACATTAATGGGTATACCTGTGGAAGATTTTGTCGGGTTGATAGGTGTAAGAACTGAGTCTTAGATGCATTAAAGACAACCATATTATTTTTACCCCAGTCAGCGATACGAGCCAAGTCAGACATTAGGTGTGCCATAGCCTCATCCCTTGTTTCTTGAAGTAACTGTTGAGATGGGCGTTGCGGGAACCGAATGGAAAGGTGAAGGGTGGAGTCATCAACGTATGAGTGGATAGGGTTAGATGTACAGCTTAGAAGATCATTGATGAATAAAAGGAAGAGAGTTGGTGATAGGACAGAGCCCTGAGGAACACCACTGTTGATAGATCTAGGAGAAGAACGATGGCCGTCTACAACAGCGGCTATAGAACGACCAGAAAGGAAGCTAGCGATGAAGGCACAGATAGAAGGATAGAAACCGTAGGAGGGCAGTTTGGAAATTAAAGATTTATGCCAGACTCGATCGAAAGCCTTTGAGATGTCAAGTGCAATGGCAAAGCTTTCGCCAAAGTCCCGAAAGGAGGATGACCAGGAGTCTGAAAGGTAGGTGAGAAGATCGCCAGTGGAGCGTCCCTGACGGAACCCATACTGACGATCGGAAAGAAGGTTGTGATAGGAAAGATGCCTTAAAATTTTTTCTATTAAGAATTGACTCGAAAACTTTTGAAATACAGGACGTTAAAGCAATTGGACGATAGTTGGAGGGTTGGGAGTGGTCACCCTTCTTTGGGACTGGCTGAATGAGAGCAAACTTCCAGCAAGAAGGAAAGGTACAAGTTGACAGACAAAGGCGAAAGAGTTTGCCTAGGCAGGGTGTAAGCACAGAAGCACAGTTCTTGAGAACAACAGGAGGGACCCCATCAGGCCCATATGCCTTGTTAGTACTGAGGCCAGTGATGGCAGAAAATACATCAACTGAAGAAATTTTAATGTCAGCCATGAGGAAGTCAGAGGGGAGAAGTGAAGGAGGAACAGCACCGGAATCGTCTAAGGTGGAATTGGAGGAGAAAGTCTGTGCGAAGAGATCTGCTTTATCAGTAGAAGAAATAGCTACAGAACCATCAGAGTAGAAAAGAGGAGGGAAGGATGATGAGGTAAAGTTGTTAGAAAGATTTTTGGCAAGGTGCCAGAAGGAGCGGGAAGAATTCGAGTTGGAGAGTTGAGAGCATTTAGTATGGATGAAATTATTTTTAGTAGAGCGAAGAACAGACTTAGCACGATTCCGGGCAGAAACGTAAAGATGATGTGATTCAGGTGTGGGTTGGCTCCGGTACCATTTGTAGGCCCTCTCCTTGTTGCGGACAGCATTAGAACAAGCGTGATTAAACCAAGGCTTTCTTGCGTTAGTCAAAGGATATGAGAAAGGAATGTATGCTTCCATGCCCGAGAGAATAACCTCCGTAATGCGCGAGGCACACTCAGATGGCTCCCGGCCATGGAAGCAATAATCATTCCAGGGAAAATCAAAGAAGTACTGCCTGAGGGCCTCCCAGTTCGCGGCTCCAAAGTGCCACAGACGACGTTTCCCTGGAGGGTCCACAGGCCGGCATCGGAGTGATAGGACAGGTTAAGGTAATAAGGTTGTGATCGGAGGAGCCCAACGGAGAGAAAAGATTAACAGAGTAAGCAGAAGGATTAGTTGTGAGGAAGAGGTCAAGTATGTTGGAGCTCTCTCCAAGGCGGTCAGGGATACGGGTAGGGTGCTGTACAAGCTGCTCTAGGTCATTAAGGATAGAAAAGATGTAGGCTTGTTCACCAGGTGGATCCGTGAAAGGAGAGGAGAGCCAAAGGTGGTAGGAATATTGAAATCTCCAAGAATGGAGATTTCAGAGAAAGGAGAAATGGACAGAATGTGTTCCATCGTAGAAGTAAGATAGTCAAAGAATTTTTGATAGTCAGTAGAATTCGGGGATAAGTAAACAGCACAGATATATTTAGTCAGAGAATGACAGGAAAGCCGAAGCCAGAGTGTGGAGAATTCAGAAGAATCAAGTTCAGGAACACGAGAGCAAGATAAGTCGTTGCGTATGTATACACAACAGCCACCTTTGGCTTTGAAATGAGTATAGAGAAAGTAGGAGGATACAGAAAAGGGTTTGCTGTCGGTTGCCTCAGACAGCTGAGTCTCCGTCAGAAAAAGAAGGTGAGGTTTAGAGGAGGAGAGGTGGTGCTCAACAGAGCGAAAGTTAGATGAAAGGCCGCGAATGTTGCAGAAATGAAGAAGAAGAGAGTCAGACAGTGGTTCCAGGCACCTCGAGTCGTCACCGGGAGAGGGGCAGATGGCGGGGGCATTTATGGTCCCCCCCCCTGGGGACTCCGAGGCTTGATTAATAGACGCCATTTTTATTGATTTTTGAAAAGGAAGTGTAGTGTGTACTGTGCATGTAGTTTGGTGAAGATAGTTAGAGAAATTTGTACTGGAGAGCATGCTGGCCTACTCTCTGTGTAACTGAGACACTGAAAAAGTTCAGCAAAGGGGGATGGTCAGGAACTAGTCCTGAGGGCTGATGAAACGGGAGCTCCAGCACTCCCTGTCATCAGCTTTCCATGCCTAGATTCGACCAAGCAACAAGAATCAGAAGTTGCTGAGAAAGGAAACCTAATGTGGACACGGTTCAAATTACCTCTGCAATCTCGGATTCCATTTCCCTTGGATACATAAAAAGAAAATAAAAAACTAAAGAAAAAAAAAAGATAAGAAAAAAAACTAAATGCTGAGACTTCCAAGCAAAACTGAACAAAAGAAAATGAAGATCAATATCCGTTCATTTCGAAATCCCAGGACACATTGCGTTTAAAAGACTGGAGGTCAAAGACAGTGGGAAAGGCAAACTTAGGAAGATAGTATGATTAGCTGAGTACATGAAAAACTGAGAATAGGCTACTGGTAAACTATTGTATATGAGAGATGGACAAAAAAGGGAGTCAGGCTGTAGCTAAATGGGTGTTGCGTGACCGAAGAATGAGGAAGGGTTACAAGTAATGAGTCAAAAAAAAAAGTTAATCAGTGGAAGAGCAACAGAGAGAGAGAGAGAGAGAGAGAGAGAGAAGAAAACAGGAACAGCTACCTCCCAATCTTGGAGACTTCAACTGGTAGTGATCCAGACGACACTAATGTTTATATATCTTCTGTGTAAAGATAAGTTCGGGTGAGGGTGTGGAAAGGCGAAATAATCCTGTTTATCTAGCCCTTTTGTTCGCTTTTTCATTTTTGTATTGGAATGTGACATAGTGAGATTCTGACACTTCATTCTCTCTCTCTCTCTCTCTCTCTCTCTCTCTCTCTCTCTCTCTCTCTCCTTGTCTATCTGTCTGTCTGTCTGTCTATCCATCAATCCACTTATCCATCCATCCATCCATCCATCTATCTGTTTGTCCATCTATCTCACGTGTATACATCATCAACCTTGCCTCTCACTTCTGCATATCCTTCGAAATTTGTCTCAGCTCAACAAATCTACTTTTCCTTCAACTCAGCCTCAGCTCAATGAATCTTCTCTTGCCTCAGCTTCCAATCTCTATCCTCGTCTCGGTCTCTTGCCTCGTCTCTTTGCCGTAAATCCACAAATAACTCAGTATCTCACGTCTTCTTTTATCTCCGTATCTGTTTCTTGTTTCTTCTCTGTTTCTTTCTTGTTTGTTTTTTTTCTATGCTACAACCTTGGCGATGCAGGTACGGCCTCGGGGCAATGGTCACTGTCTCTTTTGCATACCTGACCTCGCGTAATGGGAGCTTATAGCAGAGAGAGAGAGAGAGAGAGAGAGAGAGAGAGAGAGTAGGAAGGGAGTGCGTGGGACGTGGGATGAAGATTATCGAGATGAATAGATTACGGAAAAGAATGGAGGAAGAATCACAGATAAGAAAGGAATGGGAGGAAGTAAAAGAATGACGATGTAATGAGGAAGATGGAATAAAGAAAAGGGATAAATAAAGATGTAGAGAGGGAAGTGGGATAAAAGAAGAAGAAGTAGGGATAGAAGATAGTGAAGAAGATGGAAGAGGGAAGAGATTAAGATGTAGACAGGGAAGTGGGATAAAAGAAGAAGAAGAAGAAGAAGAAGAAATAGTAGATAGTGAAGAAAAAAAGAAGAGAGAAAAGAAAAGATGTAGAAAGTGAAGTGGGATAAAAGGGGTAGTTGAAAAAGAAGATAGTAAAGAAAATAGAAGAAGGAAGACATAAAGGAAGGGGAATACCTTTAAAATGTTACTTATGAGCGTAGGAGAGAAACAGAAAACGACTGAGAATATGGAAGGAAGTGAGAGTATGTGGGAAAATGACCGATAGACAGATAATCAGACTGAGTGATTGACTGGTAGACGGACAGATACACAGATATAAATAGATAGATAGATGGAGAGAGAGGTAGGTACATAGATACATACATACAAAGATACAGATAGATGAACAGATAGGGAGGTTTGTACAAAGATAGATATATACATGCATACATAGTGACTGGTTGACTGATGGATTTAGTGACTAACTGACTGAAAGAGACAGAATTGAAGACAAAGACAGAGAGAGGGAGAGAGGAGTTAAGGAAGAGAATAGAATGAAAATCTATAAATGACGAAGGAAAATAAAAATCTGTGAGTTATTCTGAGAAATGAAATTAATGAGCATCGATGTGGTGAATAAAATAGCTTGAAGCGAGTAAGGAAAAAGCAAGAAAAATTGAAGGAAATAGAGAGAGAGAGAGAGAGAGAGAGAGAGAGACAGAGAGAGAGAGACAGACAGACAGACAGAGACAGACAGAAGAAAATTGCTTTCGTCCTGTTTTCTTTTTGTCTTTTTGTGGCACAGTCCATCAACTTACATTTAAACTAATGTGGAAATTACTATGGAAATTTATAACGATGTTTCTGTTCATGAAATTATCAAGCTATTTAATGTTGGGGAATATACTGCAAAAATCAATTAAGGAACGATTACTTTTAGCGAAACAGCAGCTTAAGAGTAGGAAGAAAGTAGAAGAGAGGAAAGGAGAGGAAGAGGAAGAAGAGAAGATGAGAAGAGGATGAGGGCAGGAGAGGAGGGTGAAGAGAAGAAACAAATGAAGAGAAAATTCTGACGAGAAGAGAGGAAGGGAATACTTGACAACAAGAGAAACAGAAAGGAGGCGACGGCAGAGAGAGAGACAGAGAGACAGACAAAAATAAGGAAAAAAACAGACAGGAACTTCCGTACAAAACACGTAAAGTTAAAGTTAGACGACTAAAGAGACAGAGACAAAGGCAGAAGAAGAGAGACAGACCAAAACAGACAAATACAGATTGGAACCTCCGTACAAAACAAGTTAGTCCCAGAGGCACACAACACCCCCACGACACACCATCAATACACTGTAACCAAACTCTACTGTAGTCCTCCCATTCACAGGTAGCTACAGTAAATAATAAATAAAGGTACAAGTAGCCACCCTCATACACATACATAATTCTCACATCTTCACCTACACAGGGGCGATAGACAGGGACTGCAGGCGGTGGCAAAGATTTGACCGGGCGGGGAGGCTGCCTGGATTTTTAAAAGTTCATGGATATTTACTTGGCTAAAAGAAGGATGAAGGAATAATAGATAGGGTAAATTTTAGACTGCAGTCCACAGAGTTCACATTTACATGAACCTGAGGCTATAATTACTGCTAATGCCTACCTGGAATTTACACGTAGAGAGAGAGAGAGAGAGAGAGAGAGAGAGAGAGAGAGAGAGACACCTTCATAAACATGTTGTAACCTAACTCTGTACCCCCACCTCGCTGCCTTTAACATAATTGAGAGCTGAAGCTATTAGAGTGGAATGGTGGAGACTGTATCGGGTGCAAGAGAGAGAGAGAGAGAGAGAGAGAGAGAGAGAGAGAGAGAGAGAGAGAGAGAGAGAGAGAGAGAGAGGGAGGGAGAGAAAGTTGATGTATATATTGGGTACGACAGAGGAGGGAATTACTCAATAAAAGATATAGCAAAAATATAGTTATTACGAAGATAAGGTGTGTGTGTGTGTGTGTGTGTGTGTGTGTGTGTGTGTGTGTGTGTGTGTGTGTGTGTGTGTTTCAGCCTCAAAAGGTACCTTAATATTTTCAGGTGAGGGAGAAATAAAGAAAACGTCTACTAAAGAAACAGAAAAGAGTGAGTTTCAAAAGACGTGGCATGATTTTCAGTGTTAAAACAGATAGCGTCAGGAAAACAACCCGTGTCAAACCTGTTCTGTACCCAGCTGGCGGGACTAGCAAAGAAGGGTGTGTGAATGAACCCCCAACCCCCCCTCCTCCCCTTACCATGAAAAAAGCACCCGAGCATTTCAGAGAGAGAGAGAGAATGAGAGAGAGAGCAGGGCTATAAATAAACTGTAAAATGGAGAAGAGAAATGGATGAGTCTGAGTCAGATGGGGGGGAAGGGAAGAGGGGTGTTGGGAGAGAGAGAGAGAGAGAGAGAGAGAGAGAGAGAGAACAGGCAGTATTTAAGTGGACGGATAAGGGTTGATCAAAGGTTGCTCAAGGGAGGACTGAAGCAGAGGATGGGGTTAGGAGAGGTTAGGCAGAAAGCAAGAATGAGTAGCAGAAGGAGGGAAAGAGACAGATAGACAGGCATACATAGAAAGACTGAAAGAGAGGTGTAAAAGAGAGAACCGAAGGAATGAAACAGACAATTAGAAAGACAGACAGACAATGAAAGACCTAAAGAATGATAAGAAAGAATGAACTACCTGTATAATTAAAAAGAAAACAAAAAAAAATGTCCTCATTAATCAGGACCGACGCTATGGATGAGTTATGAGTTAGGTTAGCTCTGCCTAGGTTATTTTTTTTTTTTTTTATAACAGAACAGAGGAAGGAAAAACAAATGAATAAAAATAATAATCCTTACACCAGATTACTGGTGTCCTCTGTTCATATAATATCTGTAACAGTTAGACTTGAACAGCTGTAGGTTGAAGTTTGGAGGGAAATAACTCTGGGGAAGCGAGTTCCAAAGAGATGCAGTACCGGGAATGAAAGAATTCTGAAAGGCAGAAGTTCTGCAATATGGTTGAGTGACATTCCAGTCATGAGCGCTACCAGATGCCCGTGTAGCACGAGGGAAGGCATGGAGAGGTGGCACCATGGACACAACTTCGTCTGAGCATTTGCCATACAAATATCTGTAAAATAACGCAAGGGAGGCAACATTCCTACTTACTTGTAGGGGAGGTAGTTTATTTGTAATGGCAGGGTTGTTAATAATTCTAACAGCCTTGTTCTGAATTTTGTCTAACTGTTTTAATGCAACCTCTCCACATCCATTCCACAAGGGTTAGCAATATTCAAGTTGAGAGCGCACATGACTCTTATAAATCACAGCTAACTGCTCGTCAGTGAAGAAGGTACGGACTCTGTACATTAGTCCAAGTTTCTTTGAGGCGGTTTTAGCAAGTGACCTAACATGAGAGGTCCAGCTGAGGGCATTGTTAAGTGAGACGCCGAGAATTTCAATACTTTTGGAGATGGGAATATTTGTGGTACTGAATATACGAATCTGGCAATATCTGTCTATTAGTAAATTGTATATATTTAGTTTTACTAGCACTAAATGAGACAAGGTTGTTTTGTCCCCATTCACTGATCGTAGATAGGTCTTGATTTATGGAGATGGCTGTACTGAGTTGAGAGGTAGAGATATTTGACTTTGTAAATGGATGTCTGAGTGTGAATGAACTATGTAGTGTTGAGTCATCTGCATATGAGTGGATGGGATTGTGGGTAACAGATAAGAGATCATTAATATGAGCCAGGAACAGGGTTGGGGCCAGAACTGATCCCTGGAACACGCCGGCGTTAACTGAGTGGAAATTGGAATATACATCATCAACTTTTACTCTTATTTTCCCGTCACTGAGATATGAGGAAATCAAAGGAACAAAAGACGTTAGTCCATAGCAAGGGAGTTTGGACAGCAGGGAACGGTGCCATACTCTATCGAAAGCTTTAGAAATATCAAGGGCTACTGCATGAGTTTCTCCATGTAGGTCAATTGATTGATGGATGGTATGAGTTAGGAGACTGAGTATGTGAATGGTGGATCTTTCGTGGCGAAAACCATAGACTTGGTTAGAAAAGATTTGGCTGAATCAAGTTACGGTAATTTCGATGAAGTTAGGCTAGTCTGAATTAGGTAAGGTAAGTTTAGGTAAGGTAAGGTAGGGTAAGGTAGGGTACGGTAAAGTTAGGTTAGGGTGGGTTAGATTTGATTAGATTAGTTTAGGCCAGGTTCAGTAGGTTAGGTTAGGCTATGTTTGGTTAAAGTCTGCTAGAATAGGGTACATTATGAAGACAGAAATGCTGAGAGATGCAAAGAAAATAAAGATATAAAGACAAAAACCAGTCAGCAACAATCAGGGTAAAAGGGAACTGATCAGAGATGTGTGAGATTAGGTTAAGACAATGAGAGAGAGAGAGAGAGAGAGAGAGAGAGAGAGAGAGAGAGAGAGAGAGAGAGAGAGAGAGAGAGAGAGCTATTAAAAGAACTTGTGAGAGTGAGTGAGAGAGCAGGAGAGAGAAAAAGGTAGAGGGCTGTGTTGGGTTCCAGGTGTTGGTTGGTGTGTGTTGCCCCCCCTGAGGCCGGACCCGACCCCCTCATTACCCCTGCCGCTATCAGGGGCCCCAGACCCCCACCCCGAGGGACCCTTGGGGGGAGGAGGGACTGCCTGGGTCACTGCACGCTCTATTGCCTCGGTCCGGACACTTAAAAAATGCTTTGGGATTCTTGCACCAAGCGGTTGACTAGTAAGGTGGGATGAAGTTAGGCTAGGCTAGGTTAGGTTAGATACGTAGGTTGTTGCGTTAGGATGGGTTTTATGTTTGGCTGGGTGTGCAGTGGTGACTTGTGGTTAGATTAGGTTGGGCTAGGTTAAGTTAGGTAAGGTTGGGTTAAGTTAGGTTGAGTAGGGTTGTTAGGTAATGTTGGGTTCTTTGGTAAGGTTGGGTTAGGTTTGTTTGGTTGTGGTGTTGTGTCATGAGGTCATTTTAAATTTGTTTATGTCAGACAGGATTATGTTGGACAGGACTGAAATAGACTATGTTTGGTTGGGCTGGGTTATGTTATGTTAGGTAGAGTTAGGTTTGACTACGTTGGACTAGATTTGGTTGTGTTAGGTTTGGCTAGCCTGAGATAGGTTGTAATGGGTTCAGTAGCTTTAGGTTGAATTAGGGTAGGATAAGTCAGGTTTAGTTTGGTTGGATTAGCTTATTCTGAGTGGAGTAAGCTGGATTAGGTTATACTGGGTTGGGTTAACTTGGGTTAGTTTAGGTTCGTTTCTGGTGGGTTAATTTGGGCTGGACTGAGTTGGATTAGCATCAGATTTTTGCTAAAGTGGACAGAAATGGAAACACACACAAGAGCATTTACAGCTCCTATTTCTGTAATGTTTCGAACTACAGTGAGAGGATGGATCTGCCACTGTCACATATCCACGATGGGGTTAGGACAGGTATGCTCGAGTTAATTTGGGCTTTGTTAGTCAGGTTAAGGAGGACAGAGATTGTAGTTGGGTGAGTTTGATAGTCGTGGAATTTGTTAATTTGGGTTGAATTAGACTAAGATGGTTGGGGTTAGAGTCGGAATTGGCGACTGGTTAGGTCGTTAGATTATGTTAAATTGTGTGTGTGTGTGTGTGTGTGTGTGTGTGTGTGTGTGTGTGTGTGTGTGTGTGTGTGTGAAATATTTTACTGAGATATGTAGAATCAAACTGAGTGTCCATTTATTAAGATCCTGCCAGTGACTGCCAGAAAGGATAAATATATTTGTAGTCAGTAAACAGATATTTTATTAGTAACTGGATAGGTTTTACTGCATGCCACAAAAATCAAGGACCTGTGTGTGTGTGTGTGTGTGTGTGTGTGTGTGTGTGTGTGTGTGTGTGTGTTGAACCTCGTCCCCAAAATTACGAAGGCTATCAGATCATCGTATAATATTCTTTAATAGCGACGAACGATTATTTATTCAGGTTGGAAGCTCTTGTAGTAAAAAGGTTAATACCCTAGTGTTCTAAAATTAGGACTAGGAACTTTAGAATCATGGTGCTCTAAAGTCTTTTGTTTTAAATGAAAGGAACTTAAAATGAAGGAGCTTTGTTATCTGTCTCAATTGTCGAAGGAGCTATAGAATCAGGGAGCTATTTTACTTTACGTGCCTTAATTGTTGAAGGAATCGAAGAGTAAGGGAGCTTGACTGCTTTATGCGTCTTAAAACTGGTAATGGAACCTAAGAGTCAATGCACTTTGTTTTTGTTAAGTCTTAAGTGTTGACATAAACTATTTTACTCCTGTGACGTAATATTTAGGCTTATTCTTACTACCTTCAGACAGCGTTAGTCAATTTTGGAAAGCCCTCTCGTATGGAAAGGGCTAATGAAGGCTGTACGTAACCTCTCCAATTTAAAGCAGTTTCTCCTAAGCCAATTAAAATCAACTTCATACGTCATCGGAGTGAAGGAACTAAGCTTTTAAAAACTGATGGATGAATACACCTAAGTGGGAGAGTTTTTTTTTTTTTTTAATCCCACAAAAACATGCTTCCGCCATCTCTCTAATCACCATCATTCCTTGCTTGGTAACTACTCATCTCGGCCTAATGTTCTTGGGTGGTATTGCCGTCGGCTAAGGAAGCTCCCTAACACCCCTTCCTAAGCGATTTATTTTGCTTATTACACCTTCCTTTCCTTTTCTGCGTTATATTAATTCTTCTGATATCGCTAGACTCTGCATAAATAAGGTACAATGGGATATTAACCAGCCATATCAGAAAACAAATCGCTAAGGATGACGTGTGAGGGAGCTTCCCTAACCGACGAGAATTTGTCTTCATTAATCCGTCCCATCACCTTTCATTCAGGGATAATATCATTTTACTGGCCTATCCTCCTTTTCTATCTATCTATCTATACCCAGATGCCTTAATCACGTAATGGATGGCCACAAACAAATCACCTCCATGTCGCCCTTTCCCCTGCCGTAAATCTGCCCTCCCCCAAACTCAGTCAGCCCAGTGGTTCCCGACACCCCGTGTTGGATCTACCGATATAGAGAGATATTAGTACACAGGTGTGGAAAATACTGTACAGATCTCTCGTGTATGTGTATGTGGAAGTGGAATACAGATCTCTCGTGTATGTGTATGTGGAAGTGGAATACAGATCTCTCGTGTATGTGTATGTGGAAGTGGAATACAGATCTCTCGTGTATGTGTATGTGGAAGTGGAATACAGATCTCTCGTGTATGTGTATGTGGAAGTGGAATACAGATCTCTCGTGTATGTGTATGTGGAAGTGGAATACAGATCTCTCGTGTATGTGTATGTGGAAGTAGAATACAGATCTCACGTGTATGTGTATGTGGAAAAGTGTAGCGTGTGCCAGTCCTCTACATATATCTCCTCTTAACAGGATGAAAAATTTAGATGTTTCTCGTCGAACCACTTCTTCTCTCTCTCTCTCTCTCTCTCTCTCATTTTTCACCCCTGACCCTGCATACCTTCCCCTTTATGGCTGTTACGTAGAAGGTACTCGTCTTCCCACATCCATTCTTCTTTTCTTTTATCTCTTATAAGGCAGCCTACACTCGTTATTCTTAGAATTTCATGTAAAGAATTGATCAACTCAAGAACATCCCTTTTTTAGTCTGTTTTTCATTCCGTCTACAAAATCTAGAGCACTGTGTTCAGACATTTCGAGCTAAAGTGATCTCAAAGTTGCCCGTGCTACATATCGTCCCAAGGAGAAACTACTTTTTGCCTGCTTTACCTTCGGACCATTCTTCACGCGTACAAAAAAAAAAAAAAAAAAAAGTAAAGGGAAAAGAGAAGTAGTTGTATGGCTGTAAAAAAAAAAAAAAAGTAAAAAGAGAGAAAAATAAAAGCTATGTGGTGTGGTGGATGGATGGGAATACGTCGTCGGACATTATGACTTACATTTGCCAAGAATACTGTGCTACTGTGCTTTCGGGGATGACCAGTCTCTAAACACACGCCTATACTATTAACTTTGAGTCGATGAACGTGTGGTGGATGGATGGATACAGGTTTGACAAGAACTCTGTGCTACTCTGCCTTTGGTCATTACTTACCTCTGGGTGCTGGAGGGGGACGCCTTCCCATGGTGGCGCCGTGTGGCTCCAATGCCCGGTTATACAAAAATCCTTCTACTCCCTTTCTGTCCCGCAGAAGGAGGATGGTGGATTGTAGAAGGATAGCTTGAGCCAAAGTCCACCTGGTTCACGTGCAGATGAGCTTGAAACCAGAATAGCAGCAACTCACATCTGAAACACAAGCTAGAATTATCAAAAATGAATACGCTAAAGTGTAGACAAGCTATTAATTTATGAAAGTCATTGATATATATATATATGCACACGTGTGTGTGTGTGTGTGTGTGTGTGTTTAATCAGCTCATTCACCTTTATCAGGCGGAGATTTTCCTCCTACTGTGATTTACATCTTGTAGCTTTGGGCCGAACTATAAAAACCCAGAGTTCAGGCGGTCCAACGGCGACGTTCAGTCGTCGGACGTTCATGAGCGTCAGTCATCCTTACTGTATGAAATCTGGACCGTCAGTCTTGGCGAAACCACTGAGCTCTATAATATGAAGATGCTTTCTCATGGGTTGGACCACGTAGTTTGTGTAACTGCCGCCAGGGGCACAGGGCGGCGCTGATGTTGTTTATCTACACCACCGACGCCCACGTCTTTTGAAATCAACCAATGAATTCGGAAAATATAGTGGCATGGCCCACTGCTTGGCTTTTGTAAGCAACAGAGAAACAGAAACAGCAAGCTAAGAACAGTGAGCCAACTGTGTTTCCATGGTGGAGGCAACGAGTGGTGGTGTTTCAATGTGGCGGCCAAAGCTACATGCTCGCTGCGGTGATAGCCTTTTCATAATATAGAGCTCAGTGGGCGAAACCCAGATCTGGCGTTTGAATGCCACGAGAATCGCTAGATTGGGCTGGAATATGCGCAAATTTTGAATGTTTCTTCTGTTTAATAAACCAGACACTTCGCTAACCCATTCTAAACTGTTATTTTATATAGGAAATAAGTATATTTACGCTAGAATTGGTAAAAAATGATGGTAGAACGCATAAAGAGGATGCATTTACAAGCAAAATAGAGTGTACTGCATAGGCTAAGAATGAATTATGATTTATCCTTCTTTTGCATGAAATAATTACTGAGATTATCCTGATTTGAATTCATATGAGCAAAGTGAATGTATTACTGCATACTTCATACATTTTCATGTTGTTTCCGGCCAGCTCACCAGTCATGAATTATACAGCAGTTTATCCAGGTTATGTGCACCTCAACTCATGCAGCAGTACATCATGTGTTCCTAAATTAAATTTGCAAGTTGCAAATACAATGTTATTGGAGAATTATATTTAGCACGGGGATTAATTTACTTCTTTACAAAGCTAGTTGAATGGTGACATTTATTGCAGCACCAACACAAGAGAGATGCAGTAATATTCCTCCATTCTTTTTCAGCAGTTTCTTTTCACACCTGTCATCCAGCCATGACCAGCAGACCATACTGGAAAATATACAGTAGGTTATCAGATGTGTGTACTGGAACAGTTGTTCATTCAGTTTCCATATATCTAGGTATAGTCCTTTTTCCCCTATATTATTGTCACCTTCCCTGTTTCAGCTATTGCCAGTAAATGTCCAGTTTAGCTCAGTAATCATACTACTCTGGTATTTACATTCTTTATTACCTTCCTTTCAAGCAGTATGCAATGATTTCCTAAGTTACATGGTGCAGTATTTCTTTTTCTGTCCCAGTCTGCTAGATAAGCTTTCCTCTTTCCCCAGAAATCATTCCATCACTATAGTACATTGATCCAGTTCTGTTTTGTACATTTTCAGACTGTTTACTGTTATGTTTTCCTAGCTTTCTCCTAAACTGGTCATATAGTTGATGTTTGTCTCCTTCACTAAATATTTATCTCATTACTTCCTGTCTGACAATCATTGCTTAACTGCACCTTTCATGCTTTTGTATAACCCTTCCACCCTAACCAATATTCCATGCCTTTCCAACAGCCATCTATTCCTCCATTACAATAACTGTCATTTCTAATTAACTATTCTTTATATAATATATGCATGGTACAGGCCATTTCCTTAGGCTTGTAGCTGTTTACAAGAAAAGCTCTTGTAATGGAGAGACCTGTTTTTTTTTCATGAAATTATCTGCATTTACTACCAATGTATGCTTTAAGGCCAACACACCAATGCTCAAATCTGAGTTCTTGACTGAAACAGGTAAAAAGTACAGCCAGCATCCTAACCAACCAATTCACACATATTTGGTAACCTTAATCTTAACTACATCAGCTTATCAGTTTATTTTGGTGCAAAAACGAATCACATTTTTCAAAACAAAATTTCTGTGATTGCACATACTTGTTGGTACTGATGAAAAATTCGTCTGTTTTATTACCAATTTCTGTTAACTTATCTGTAAAAGAGAACACCAAAACTAGTGAAAAATACAAACCTAACTAACCATTTGCCAACACTAACCCAACTCTTAATATGTATAATTCCTGCCATATATATAATATTGTATATACACTTCATACACGTCATTTATTTCATGATTTTTCATACGCAAGAATTGTCACACAAGGATGTTTTTGGGTTAGACAGAAACTTACTGGCTTGCCCTCAAATTTGCTAACTACAGCACTGACCTGGCTAACACACAAATTTTCAAACAGTTGCCGTTTCAAAAACTATTGAGAAAGTACACAGGTAGTCTGAAATACACTAGGAATCATAATTTAAAGTTCTAACTCCAATATTACGAGCCACGACGCCACCATGGAAGTTTGTGTTTACTCGTATTCGTTACGGAAACGTTTAGTCTTGTAAAATTTATGAACAGCCTTGTATTGCTAATATATTTTGGCCTGCTAAGGCAAATCTTCTTCATGAATTACTCAGTGTTTGTAAATGGAAAACCGTTATTGTATTTATGAATATTTAAATTTGTTATAAGAAAGGGGGGTCTCTTGTGGCGTTTATCCTGCTATCACATTCCAATACTGTTTTACGCCATAACCAGGTGACGATCGCCTGGCGTGAACAGCAAATTTATTTACGGTACGAATAACAGGGACGTCAGACGCTCACTTTCATCAATACTGGCTTTTAGTTTTATAGTACGGCCCTTAATGGCAGTAAATGGCTGTGCAACGCTTCTGCATTCATTCTACAGCACTGTTATAGTCAGTGGCGTACCGAAGGAGGGGGGCATGCGGCCATGGCCCCCCCTTTTGAAAAAATATATATATATATGTATATTAAATATATTTAATTAAATGTGTTAAGTATAAATTATAATAATTAAAGTAATACTTTCTCAGGTTACTTAAATTCTCCCTTACCTACAGTGCAAACGCTGACAACAAAAAGTTTTAAAATCCAGCTTAAATAATGCATACCTGAATAAAATGCTTATCAGTGGTATCTCAAAAATGACAGTTTTCTGATTTTATCCACTTGTTGCTCTGAGAACCCCTCATCAGCTTCATCTGTTTCAAATGAATTATCAGCAAGGAAATTATGTCGGATGTGTCTTGTCTCTAACTGTTTGTAATTGAGACTAATACAGTGATTAAATTATCATAATTTTTAATGTTATTGTTACTAGTTTATTACAGTTGTTAAGTTGTTTGATCGAAATGTGAGCTTTTGAATTTTAGTATTATAAGGTTATTGGAGACACTGAATCATAACTCGGTGGCACAGAGTACTTAAAAATGACTGTAGAATATGTTATATTTATGTCGTACACCCATTCCATATGGCCTCAAAATGATCATAAACTTGGCCAAATGCAAAATTTTCTCTGAGGGGGGGGGAGCTTACCCCGAATCCGCCAGTGTACGGGCTCGCTGCGCTCACCAAAGTCATGGGCTGCACAGTATTAAAAAAAAAAAAAAAAAAAAAAAAAAGCCCCCCTCCTTTTCAACTTTCTTGGTACGCCACTGGTTATCGTGACCAGCACCATATTCCACTGGTAATTATTTGTTACAGTTCATCATTCAAGATGGAGGATGGCAATTTTACGACGAGATAAATCGAACAGGGCATAGGTGTATAGGTCAAATTCTTTTTTTTATATTCCATCACGTATGTTAACCATAATGTTCAAAATTGGAGGATTGGCCTTTCCTCTGTGATCACAAGTTTATTGCCTCAGTCTGATGGTTAAATTTTTGTTTTTTTCTTCCTACCACCAGACGATATTACTCTGATTATGAGGGGGCCCCTGGTGGTAACGAGATTCAAGAAGGCTATATGCAACTCCCTCAGTCTGAGAAATCTTTAAGTTGAATAAAATGGACTGGAGGTAGCAAGAATGAAACACAGAACGTCACTGCACTGAACAGATGTATTGTAGGAGCACTGAATGTGTTTTGGAGATGTACTGGAGGTGTCCTGAAGGTGCATTGGAAGTGCACTGGTGGTGCATTTAAAGTCCATGCGAGGTGTAGTGGAGGTGCATAAGAGGTGTATTGTAAGTGTATTGGAGGCGCATTTGAGGTATGTGGCAGGTGTATTAGAGGTGCATTAGATTTTTATGGTGATAAAGGTGTGCTGGAGGTGCTGTGGAGAAGTATGAGAGGGGTAAGACAGTCAAGTCCAGGTTGGATATTGATATTGGGAAGCCGATTTTTGAACGTTAACCTTAACCAATGGGGTCTTGACATATTCCGCGTCCACATCAAGTGCTTGTTGGTGCGGGAGGTTGGGGGCATGAGTTCTGCCCCATTGTAACCCACAGACGTTCTCGGCCGCGTCCGGTGATGTCACTTGTAGGGGTTACAGTGGTACAAAATTCCCAAGCACGCCTGCCCTCCAAGCAAGCGTTTGTTGTGGTATATTTAGGACTTTCGTATCCATCCAGGCTCAATTAATTCAACTCAGGTCTGTTCAGAGCCACTGAGAGCACTTCAGGCACAATTTGGCGACTCATGTCCAATTATTTTAATTATGCCCAATTACGCGCACTTTATGGTGCCGAAGGGGAGCCTTGACGTGGTGAGGCAGTGCAGCCTGGATGGAGCAGCTGTGTCACCCACCTGGGAGCCAGATCTCCCCATATTTCTCTGCACCTTCCTGCAGGAAAGACCCTAGTCTGACCATAGCGAGGCGCTCTCTACAACAAGGGAACACTGGTTAACTACACGGTGTGTATATTGTGCAGTATTTGTAGGAAGGCCCCACAGACGCAGCTGTTTACCTGTGGTTGACCTGTCTGTTTAGGTAGTCAGTCCGGAGTCACGTAACAACAATAACAGCGAGCAGTTTAGTCAACTCAGTTTTTATATATACATTCAGGTCATCACTCAGGTTAATGCTGGTGCATTCAGGTCCAGTTAGGTAAATTCAGGGCCTTGACAGCCAGCCGGGCCTCATCAGACCAACACATGTCCAATCGCCTCCATTCAGGTCAGACGATCCATTCTTATTATTCTAGATCATTTCAGCAGTGTTCAGACGCAGACTGGTGAACTGAGGATTATTTAGGTACTTAGGTCCTTTAAGGTCACCACAGTACTTGGCATATTTTGGGCATGGTGATGGTGGTTTATTAAAGGTGAAGTGAGAAAACTGACTGGGGAGAGGAGTGAAGGGGATGAACGAAAAGGAAATTAAGGTGGGCGTTGTATGAGACGTGGAGTTGGTGGGGGAGCTGACTTGTCTGAGAATGTCTCTGCTGTGGAGGTGAAGTGCGGGTAGAAAGAGGGTGGGATGTGAGGAAGAAAGAAAGAAAGAAAGGAAAGTTTGGGGTAAAGATGGGGCGGATGCAGAAGTAGGGTAGGATGAGGTACGTAAAGGGAGTGGCGGGAATTGATTAATTAAAAAAAAAAATGGGTGGAGGGTAGAAGACGGGTGGAATATGGAGTAGAAAGAGCATGGGATGGGGTAGAGAAAGAGTGGGATAGGTGAAAAGAAGTGCGCAAAACGGACAGGGATTAGACGCCCCGTACTGGTAGGCACTGTAGGTTGGCCAGTTCAGGAGTAGCGTTGGTTTATTTCAACAGTTCCTCTAAGAAAAACAGCACCATCAACGAGAGTAAGCACAAGTGGCTCTCATATACCCGTCATCTCAATGTAGAAGAGAAAAAAAAAAAATGCAAGTTATCAGAAGCTATCTTTATATGTCCGAGTCAGAAGTGCTTTCATCTCAAAAAAACAAGCTCCTAAGATCACAAAAAAGAGAAAATAAAAGGAGTCATTTGTGTTTTGGATATACGCTCACGTAATTGGATTCTTCGCTGATTACACTGCCTCCCAGAAAACCCCTCAATCGAGCCGTATATGCATTTAGGCGCTATGAAATTTAGGATAACGACCTATAGGCCCTCGAATTTGGCCGTGGTCGGGGTCAGTTTGGGGTTATTTGCCTGGGTTCAAGATGCTAGTTTGCTTGACGGGATTAGTTTGGGTTGCTGAGTAGGAGGGGATGGGTGTTCCTGTGTGTGTGTGTGTGTGTGTGTGTGTGTGTGTGTGTGTGTGTGTGTGTGTGTGTGTGTGAGGTGTACACTTTTGGGAGGCACATTCCATTTAAGGTTGCAATCATTTTAGGTCTTCATTATCACCTAGACTTCTGAGACACACATTTGGAAATCCTGCCCCGGCTGATGGAGTTTTTATGACATTACTTATTTAGCTGCACCGAATCTGTTTATGCTTTCGTGGGCGTGGGATCTTGAACCTGTAAAAGCAGACTTCGATCCCCTGTCTTGTTGGATTAGAAGGTTTTCATAGCACTTTTTTTCTTAAGTAAACTATTTTGCTTTTTCACTTTAGCAACCTCTTGTTTGTTAATGATTCAAACTACGTGGATCCTTACACTACACAAATACCATATAAGGGAATGTATGGTGTATTATGTAAAGAAATCGCTGGGGAATAGTGCTACGAAAGTTTTTATGCCAACAAGAATGCTCATCATGATCATCGTCATTATCACCAACATCACTATCATCGTCATCAAGTTTTTTTGTGTGTGTTTTGAGGTAATGACGGAATCACTTTTGGTTGGATGGTTTAGGGTAATGACGGGATCTTTTCGGGTAGATAGGTGTACTAACAAGTTTGGACGGGTGGTATGAGGTAATGACGGGATCTAGTGGGACAGATTGGTGTAAGAAAAGTTTTGGAATGGTTTGGGGTAGTGACGGGATTTGATGTGGTAGATTGGTAGACTTGAATGCTGTTGTGGGGTGGTTTAGGGGAATGACGGGATCTGCTGGTGCTGACGGGGATACCAGACAAGTTTTGGTCCAATGTTTTGGGGTAATCACGGGTTCTGATGGAATACCTTGGTATACTAAAAAGTTTGGTTGGGTGGTATGTGGTAATGACGGGCTTTGGTGGGGTAAATTGGTATACTAGCTGGTACTGGTGGGATGGTTTGGGATAATGACGGGATCTGGACGGGAAGATTGGTATACTAGCAAGTTTTACAGGGGTGATTTAAAGTAATGACAGGATATGATGGAGTAGGTTGGTGTACTTGCAAAATTTTTGTTCGGGTTTCTGGGGTAGTGGCGGGATCCGGTGAGGGTTGATTGCTCTACCACCAAGCACTGATGGGGTGGTTATGGACAGTGACGGGACCTGACCGGGCAGATTGGTGTAATAGAAAGCTTTGTCTCGGTGGTTGTGCGGTAGACTGGTATACAAGCAAGTTTTCATGGGATGGTTTGGGGTAATGACGTGATCTGGTAGGGAATAATAGTAAGTTTTGGTGTGGTGGTTTGGGGTAATGACGGGATCTGATGGGGTATATTGGCATACTATCAAGTTTTCGTGAGATGGTTTGGGGTAATGACGGCATCTGGTTCCTCAGACTGGAATACTAGCAAGTTTTGGCGGGGTGGTTTGGGGTAAGGACGGAATCAGGTGGGGTAGACATGAGTACTAGCAAGTTTCAGTTTGGTGGTTGGATGTAATGACTTGTCTGGTGGGAGAGATTGGTGTTCTGTCAAGTTTAGGTGCGGTGGATTGGGGTACTGACTGGATCTGGTGCGGTGGATTGGTATAGCTGTAGGTTTTGATTCGGTGGTTTGAGTACATGCTGGGATCTGGTGGGGTAAGATGGTTCACTAACAAGTTTTCGTGGGGAGGATATGGGTAATTACAGGATCTGTTTGAGTGGACAGGTACAAGTAATTTTTTGTGGGATGTTTTGGGGTAATGAAGGGATCCCATGTGATAGATTGGTATACTAGCAAGTTCTGATATGGTGGTTTCAAGTAATGACGGGATATGGTCGGGTAGATTTGTATGCGAGTGAGTTGTGGTCGGGTGGTTTGAGGTAATGACCTGATCTGGTGGGGTAGACTGGTATACTAGGAAGATTTCGTGGGGTGGTTTGGGATATTGACTGGATCTGCTGGGGTAGAATGGTATAATAGCAAGGATCGGATGGGTGGGTTCGGGCAGTGTCGTGATCTGATGGGGTAGTCTGGAATACTAGCAAGTTTTAATGGGGTTGTTTGATGTAATGACGGGATCTGGTGGGGTTCAATGGTATACCTGAAAGTTTGGTCGAGTAGTTTGAGGTAATGACGGGAACTGGCTGGGGAGATTTGGTGGGATGGTTTGGGATACTGAAGAGATCTACTGGGGAAAATTTGTGTACTTGAGAATTTTGGTGAGGTGGTTTGAGGTAATGACGGGATTTGAAGGGGTAGATTGGTATACTAGCAAGCTTTGGTGGGGAGGTTTCAGCAGATGACGGGATCTCGTGGGGTTGTTTGGTATAAAAGCAGGTTTTGGTTTTGGTTGGGTGTATGGGGAAATGATGGGATGGGATGGGATTGATTGGTTTACTAGTACGCTTTTGTGAGGTGGCTGGGGCTAATGATAGGATCTGCTTGGGTATTTTGGTATATTAGCCAGTGTTGATGGTGTAGTTTCGGGTTATGACGGGATCTGGTTAGGTAGATTGGTATACTAACAAGCTCAGATGGAGAGAATTGAGGTAGTGACGGGATCTGGTGGGGTAGATTCGTTTACAAGCAAGTTTTGATGGTGTGGTTTGAGGTACTGACAGGATATGTTAGCGTAGATTGGTATTCTTGTAAATTTAGGTGACATGGCTTTGGGTAATGACGGGATCTGGTTGGGCAGATTGATATACTACCAAGTTTGGTGAGGTGATTGGGGCAATGATGAGATCTGACGGGGTAGATAGTTATATTAGAAACTTTGGGTAGGGTGGTTTGGGGTAATGACGGGATCTGGTGGGATAGGCTGATATACAATGAAGTTTTCGTCGGAAGGATTGGGGTAACTGAATAATCTGATGGGGCAGATTGGTATACTTGCAAGTTGTGGTAGGGTAGTTTGAGATAATAATCGGATCTGGTGACGCAGTTTGGAATACTAGCAAGATTTGGTCAGGTGGTGGGCTAAATAGGTAGACTTACTCCTAACTCAACTCCTGTTAGCCAGGTGTAACCTAAATCATTCATCGAAATAATACTGATGTTCGAATTATGGAGTGACTTCAAAGAAAAATCCCAATACGATGGAGTGCGTTAATGACGGGGTTGCGTGGGGTGGAGTGGGGTAGTGGCGGGGTTTAGTGGGGTGGAGCAAGGTAACGGCGAAGTTGGGTGGTACTGAGTGGGGTGAAGGAGAGAAACGACGGGGTTACGTGGGGTGTAGTGCTGGTCTCATATTGTAGGCTAAGTGTTGAACAGGACCAGCCATGTATGAACCAGCCACGATACTGCAGTCATCCTATTTTTTTATGTTCTCTTAATAAGTCACAAGAACTGTTATCTTTGCCGCGAGCCCACCGACTGAATGGGAATCACTGCTTGCCAGACAACTAGGCGATGTTCATGGCTCTACTCTGCCGTTTGAGCTGATAGCCTTAAGACAGATCCTTCTACGTGCCGAGACTACTAAAACACAACATGCAGTTATAAGCACAGACTCGAACATCAATACTCGCTTTGGCCCCTTCCACTTGAGGATTTCATTGTTTGTACTCCCACATTATTAGCTCTTAGACACATACAGCCGTCCTTTGCTCCTTCACTATAAGAGTCTTTTTCCTTGTTATTTGTGACGCTTCGCCGTGTTCCAGGTTTCACATCAGGAACAGGGCGAAACGTCACAACTGAAAAATGAAAAATGAAAATGCCCTTCTCTTTAAATGGTGTTTTGATTAACCATTTTGTCAGGCATATTAGCCATGATTACATTTAGTTGATTTTCCTAGGTCATCGTCCGGTCTTTCCCTGTGACCTTCAACTCTGACCTACTGTTCTGAAAAAAGAAAGAATGAAAAAAAAAAAAACATTAGTTCCCTCATTGGCTGACCCTGAACCCTTCCACCAAGTTTGACCAAAATCGGATAAAAATTGATTGATTGATTTCCTTCACACACACACACACACACACACACACACACACACACACACACACACACGTTGATCACAACATAACACCGGATCTCCCTCCACCAGCGCGGGTGTAATAATAATAATAACGTTCAAAGGAGCTGGAATGTCGCTTCTTTGGCAACAGCACGTGGAAGAAAAGGAATCGTATTTTGGGGAGTTAATGATCTGTTCGTACTATCTGGAAAATGTTAAAAATATCCTTCTGAGCTTGTGAACAATAATCAAATGGGTTGGAATCTGCCGTTAGTTAAATGTTCCTATTCACTGAAGGGGTGAGAGAGAGAGAGAGAGAGAGAGAGAGAGAGAGAGAGAGAGAGAATAAGAGCCTAAGGAGTTCTGTTTATTCAACCTTAAGCCTGAGGGTAGAAATGCCACTTTATTAAATTCGGTTTATCATTAGTAAAGCGAGATCCTGAGGAAACAAAAACACCAAGAAACACCTTGTAAGACACAGAGATAAAAAAAGAAAAAAAAGAAAAGAACCTCGATGATGTTGATGTTAGTTCCCTTACTTTGAAAAACCTAACGTCATCAGACTTAACTAAACACCATTAAATAAGGAGGCTGTAATATCACTTCATTAACTCGGCACTGTGGACAAGTAAAAGGATTATTAGCCGGAAATTGACGCCTATAGTCAACAAGTACTGTAAAAAAGAACAAGTGTCGAAGAAAACCCCAGGGCTCACGTTCACAGTTTCTTTCTGGAGGGAGAAGATCAATGCTTTTCTGAATATTGATTTATGTAACTGGGGAATGAATGGGGAAAGTAGGTTAAGTTAGGTTTAGTAAGGTTAGGTTAGGTTTAGTTGGGTTGTCTTTTGCTAGGTTAGGTTAGGTTTGGTTTAGTAGGGTTATCTTTTGCTGGGTTGGGTTAGGTTTATTTAGGATGGGTTGGGTTAGGGAATGAAGAAGCTGCTACACAAACAGTTCCACACACTGGTAAAGTAAGTGTTCACGACTGCACCAGGGGGTAAGAGGAACAGAAGCAGACTGATTAACTCCATCGGTAAGCTGTTTGGTACGTAAATCCTGCTACCGTGAGATGATTTTATGCAGTAAGAGGGTTAGAATATACTGACTGTGACCATCCCATAAGAACAACGAACTACCAACACATAAAGTATTCAAAACACGAAACCACGAGGATCTGTGTAACCAGCCCCTGAACTAAGCTTTGCACTAATTCTTTGGCTGGTATGAAGTCTTTGTGCACCTTTTTTGTGTGGTCAGACAGCTTTTTGCAGATTATGGGAGACCCTTCGTGATGGAGGGATTAGAAATAGTCTCTATTAATCCCTCTCGTGCGATATTTTTTACCTAACTGCTGCTACTCCAAGAAGATTATGTTCTACTTGGTGATGGTATTAGAAATAATGTTTTATTATTACTATTTTATTCTTGCCGTCTAGAACTTAAAGGAGATGTCGTGTTGTGGAGGGTTAAAGAAATATTCCTAACAACAACAGCTCATACTGTCAAAACACGAGGCCGGGAGTCTCTTTGTAATCTGCCATTGACTTTTTCTTTACCATAAAGGCAGAGTTGTGACAGCAGGCGGGACAGAAGCCAGATCCTGCCCACACTGTGATGAAGCCCCTGACGCACCGCTCCATCACTGTGTCTTGACTCCTGATAAAGCTAAACCATTGCTCAGTGAAGGAGAGACCCACTGCTGCACACACACGTGAGAAGACAGACGTGATTGATAACACTAAAAAATACTCACTGACAACCTTCGTGCAGGCGGTGCAAATATGTCTTTATATCCTTTTGTGTTAATCAATATTACTGAGAAGACTATGTTCTGAGTTCACTGACACTGTAGCGGCATATATATGTATATACATACATACATACATACATACATATATATATATATATATAAATATATATATATATATATATATATATATATATATATATATATATATATATGTATATATATGTAATGGAAATGGAAAATAGGTAATTTGTTTTTATTTCCTAGTCCACGAAAAAACTGCCTTACAATTACAGTACAGTACTTTCCTCACCAGCCTCGAAATTACTTTCAAATGTGTGTGTGTGTGGAGGGGAGGGGGGGTGAACGCAGTTGTGATTGCAAGTGTTTACTTACAGGGTCTGGCTGTTTGAGTTGGTGTGAGTGGGAGTGTGTGTTAACTGAAATGGTGTTCAATGAAGCACCATCCTCTCTGTGGTGATGAAGTCCAGGAAGTATGTTTGCTTCCCGGCCCCACTGCTGTGTCAGGGAGCGACGTACCGGTATGGCTTCTACTGCAATGGACCTCATTCTGATTTGCTTAGAAGGCCCCCTATCTTCCTTACTTGTTTACTTCCCTGTGTGATACGTCAACATTCCCTAACATGTTGTGTATACAGAGTATGTCCATACAAAGACATGCGTAACATATAAATGGACAGTAAGTTGTAGTATTCAAAATAAATCACTAAGGAGACGGTGTTAGAAAGCTTCCCAACCTCACAAGAATACAACACTATGAGATGCGTTCCAACAAATATATAAGCCTTCATTACCAAAGGCCAGATGTGCCATAGCCTCACTGGAAGAACGTTGCAGTGACTTGTGCTGGACGCTGTGGGATGGGGTAGAAAAATGAAGGGTGCAATCATCAGCAAAATCAGTGGATAGGGCTATATGTGCAACTCTGAATGTCACTGATGAATAGGAGGAAGAGGGTTATTGAAAGAACAGAACCCTGAAGAACACCGCTACTACTATCCCTAAACGAAGAGCAGTGGCCGTCTACAACAGCATCTATAGAACGACAAGACTGGAACCGAGATGAAGGCACAAACTGAAAGATCAAAATTGGAGGGAGGGGGACAATTTCGAAATATCAGATGTTTACCAGACTCGGCCGAAGGTGTGTGTGTGTGTGTGTGTGTGTGTGTGTGTGTGTGTGTGTGTGTCAGAGAGAGAGAAACACAGGCAGACAAACAGGCAGACAGACAGAGCGAGTTCGTTTTTTAAGAGGCCCTGCCCCTTTCTTTACAGCCTACAATTAGCGAATCACTGGCCTTTCCGTGTTAATCCCCGCACCATCCTGACCACCGCTAATCCGGGAATCTGTATGCGGTCCTGGCGCGTAAAATCGGACAAAATTAGCCCTTTCAGTCCGGCGATGTAATTTTCCACTTTACTCCTCTATTTACAGCGGGTTTTTGGAGAGGGAGGCCTTCACGTGATGGCACCGACATAACGGGGTGGCTCTGCTGTTCGGTTATACAAGAGTCCCCTTAACTCCCTCCCTATCCCCCGAAAGGAAGATGGTGGGCTACAGAAGCGACAATCCAGCCTGCACTTCACTGGATTCTCGTCCAAATAAATCTAAGGCCACAACAATAACAACAACTACTACTACTACATCTACTATTACTACTGTACTACTACTATTACTGCTACTACTTCTACTACTGCTACTACTACTACTGCTACTACTTCTACTACTACTGCTACTACTATTACTGTACTACTACTACTACTACTACTACTACAGACGATTTTATTCAGCTCAGGAGGGACCTTAAGTAGCAGTGAAGGGGAAAACGAAAGCCACATCTAACTCCACCAGTTCTTAAAGTCTCTCCAAAGCTGAAAAAAATCGTCTGGAAGGATGAATAATTAAAATGAAAAATACGTCTTCTGATTCGAGGAGTTAAAAACACCTTCAGCCACAAGACGTATTAATTCACTCATGCTGCCTCCAGAAGATTTTATTCAGCTTAGTGGAAACTTTTCGAACTGGAAGGGTTGGTTATAGCCTTCATGAACGCCCTCAGTAACAGAGATCCATCCTAGGTTAAAGAAAATCGTGTAAAGATGGCAAGAATGAATCGATAATGGCATCCTCAGGCTTAAGGGGCTTGGTTTAGCTGCGTTTTTTACGGGCACGTTAATTTGTAGTAAACGACGAGGAAGAAAAAGTAAAAAAAAGAAAAAGAAAAAAATTAGTGCCGAAAGGGGTGACAGTGAAGGACGCTCAGTTCTTCGTTTATTCTTTTACTTTTATTGATTTATTTAGCCTATTTTATTTATCTATTTATTTAGCTTATTTATGTTATTTATTTCTTTGTTTTGAAGACTTGAATGGAGAGTGAATGAAGGTGTGGCACATTATTGATGGGTATTGTAGTAATAAATTCCTCTTTTATTACACTGACGTCTTCCTGCTTCCCGTTTATATATCTTAACTACCCCATTTACATTACTGAAAAATAATTGATGTTGTTGTTGATAATGATGATGATGATGATGATGATCCAGTATACTTTTATATTCTACTTTTAATTGTTCTTTTATAATTACTGGGAATATTTCTGTGGCAGCAGCCCTGAATAAACTCCGGGATTAGTTCAAGTAATGAGTGGACGGATTGACAGAAACCAATCAACTTGTAAATTTTAAGTATCTTGATAGTTGGCCTTCTCTTATGTGTGTGTGTGTGTGTGTGTGTGTGTTTTTTTACTGTTTCTTTTTCACATTTCTTCTTATATCACTTTTTTTTCCTTTCTGCAATCTCTCTCTCTCTCTCTCTCTCTCTCTCTCTCTCTCTCTCATTTTCGTTTTTTTGCATTATGTTGCTTCACTGGACGTGTGTGTGTGTGTGTGTGTGTGTGTGTGTGTGTGTGTGTCAGCCAAGAATGATATTTTTTGATTTTTAAAACAACAGATCAAAACCTCAGCAACTTTAGTTCGATATGACCCAAGCAGAGTCGAAGATTGAGGGGTCAGGTAAGGAGTAAGTGTCAAAGGTCAAGGTCATAGGGCAAGGACAACCATGAAGGGAACAGGTGTTGCACTCTGAGTATTCTTTTGTAATATATTTCTTGCATTTCAAACTTTACTTTTCTCATGTTTACACCTGCATCATTAATTTTTCCTTTTCTCGCTCTCTGTCCCTTCATTTTTTTTTTTCTTTGGTGAGTCTTGTGTCAGAAACTTTCATTTTTCCTGCTTTCACAATCTTGCTTTCATCATTTATTTTGTCCGTTTTCATTTACTTTCATCTTTTCCCTCTCTATTTTCATATGTCTATTTTCCTCACTTTTCCTATTTCTTCCCCTTATTTTCATTCTCTTCATCCTCTCTAAGCCTTTATCATCAATCACCTGTTAACAGTACCCCTTCGTAGCCTTCTTTCTAGAGTCACCGACATCAATATCATTATCATCAACGTGGTGCTGGATTTGGTGACACTGTTTGGGATGGTTCTTGTTCCCTACAGACGATTTTCCTCTGTTCATGGATGATCTCTTGTAGTGAAGGGGTTAATAAACACTATATCTAACCCCTCCAGTTCCAAAAAAGTTCTATGCTGAATGAATAAAATCGTCTGGAGGTAGCAAGACTGGTATATAAAAGGGGTAATCTATTTGGAGGGGTTGAAATACGGTATCGCGTAGTGAAGGGTTAATGGAGGTAATATCAAAATCTTCCAGTTCGAATATCATCTTAAGCTGCAGAAAATCGTCTGGAGATACTGTAGCAAGAATGAAAAAGAAAAATCATATAAGTGGAGGGGTTAAGTAGTGATTCAGGTACCAGTGTTGTTTGCGGTACGACACATTCAGGCTCCCCTCTCGGCTTCAAGTGGAGCTGCCCGCCGTACGATTCCTGGCAAGGTGGGTTTGGTGTGAGTTTTTGTGTTCTGATGGAGCTTGGGCGGTAACTTGGGGCTGGTGGGTGAATGATAGCCTCTGGAATTTACTGGATAATTGTCATGTAAGCCACCCGCCTCTTACTATGCATTATGGAAGCTGGTTAAATATGGAATGTTCGCGCTCTTGTTCAAACAGTGCGCCATATTCTTAGGAGCACAGGAGATTTCGCAGAACTTATTCTTTGGATTTTTTCTTTTCTTTTTGCATATCACACCTTAATAAGCTTTTGCATGCCCTTCACACGTTTTTAATATAGACAAAGTTTACATCAAAATCATACAATTGAGGTGTAATGAGCAGAATGAATCCATAAACAATAGGAGTAACGGTATCTCTAAAGCCAATGAGACCACAACCCAGTACAACCACCACCGAGTTGCCAGATGTCCCAAGCTCTCTTTCCCACAACTCATGATTTCTATTCCATTTATCAGCGTTGTCAGGCGGCTAAGATGCGTCGGGAATGGTCTTTTGGTGGCCCGAATTTACGACGTGATAAGTGTACGATAGCTTTCTGTAAAACACGGTCCGTTGTTTGGGGGAAATACAATAACTCTGGATGGACGCCGCGATAGTTGCCACACACCTCGAGATAGCGGGATGAAAAATACCGGTGTGTGTATAATGGAAAGGGGGTGTGTATAATTTAGTGGGTGTGTGTATAATTCAGAGATGACGGGTATGTAGAGACTTTATGGACGGTAATAACTCTGGTTACATAAGAAGGAGTTTGTGTGGTGTTTATATATATTTCTCTCTGTATATGTCTTGTAATTTTACTTAATTGTCAGTCCCTTCAGTACAAGAGCTCTGTACTCAAGTTAACCTAGGATATGCTGAATTTTAATTGAATGAAATAATCTGTCGCTAATATGAACAAAATAACAAGTATAGAAAGAACTGCACTGATGTGAGGTATTGCTAAAATGAACCACCATTCGGGGTTTCGCTAGACTGAAGCACCACGTGTGAAAATCCTTAGGGTGTGACTGACTGACAAATCCGCTCCAACAGATGCTCCTGTAATCAAAGGATGTCATAATCCATTACAGTTATTCCTGGGTTTTATTCTAATGTCTACGAAGGGGTCGTCATTTCTAAGTGTTAATGTGAATCACTTTGTTTTTCAAAAAAAAAAAAAAATCAGAACACCAAGGATGCTTCCGATGATAAACAATCTGCTATTTAAATGTTATCATCATCATCTTAATCATCATCATCATCATCTTAGTCGTCACTACTCGCTATCATCATCATCATCATCATCTTAGTCGTCACTACTCGTTATCATCATCATCATCATCTTAGTCGTCACTACTCGTTATCATCATCATCATCATCATCATCTTAGTCGTCACTACTCGTTATCATCATCATCATCATCATCATCATCATCTTAGTCGTCATTACTCGTTATCATCATCATCATCATCATCTAAACACTTTATGTACTATGTCTATCTATCCGTCTATCTATCTATCTATTGCCAGACGCCTCAATCCCTTTTGGGGTGGCGACAAACAAATCGCCTCCAAGTTGCCCTGTCCCCCGCCATTTCACTGCCCTGCTCCCAATTCACACCCCCCTCTCTCATATACCTCTCCACCCCATCCCTCCATCTCATCCTCGGCCTCCCCCTCCCTCTTCCCCCCTCCACCTCACTCACATACACTCTCTTCGTCAGTCTTTCACCCTCCATTCTCTCCACATGGCCAAACCACCTCAGTGTGTTCCTCATAACGCTTCCTATCACATCCACATCCACACCACAACGCTCCTTTGTATCCTCATTCGTCAGCCTGTCTCTCCATGTGACTCCACAGGCTCCTCTTAAATAACTCATTTCCACTGCTCTCACTCTTGACTTGTGTCCTTCCAACAACGTCCAAGCTTCACTTCCATACGTTAGAGTTGGTATCACAATACTGTCATGTAGTAACTTTTTCACTTCCATGCTCACTTCCCTGTTTCTTATCACTGCTTTCAAAGAACCAGCAACCTTTCTTCCCTGCTGCACCCTTTCAAGCACTTCATCCTCCAAACCTCCATCCTTACTCATCACACTACCCAAGTACTTAAACGTACTCACATTTTCCAATTCCTCACCATCCAACCTCGCTGTACATTCACTGACTTCACCCCTCTCAAAGACCATCACTTTACTCTTCCCTACATTCACCTTTAGATTCCGTTTCTTACACACTCTCCCAAACTCATCCACCAAGCCTTGCAGCTCCCCTTCGTCTTCACTCAACAACACAGTATCATCTGCAAACAACAGTACAGGGAGTTTCCAAACACTGTCCTCTCTCACCAGGACCACTCCAACATCCACTACCCTACCTTGTACCTCTTTTATTACCCCATCCATGTACAGATTGAACAACCATGGAGACATGACGCATCCCTGTTTCAATCCAACTTTCAAAGAGAAAAATTCACTTAGTTCACCATCCACACGCACTGCAGCCTTCACACCATCGTACATACTCTTCACAGCATTCAACAACTTCCCATCTACTCCATATATTCTTAACACTTTCCACAATCCTTGTCAATCTACCCTGTCATATGCTTTCTCCAAATCCATTAAAGCCGCATACAACTACTTTCCCTTCTCTAGAAACTTTTCCACTAAAGATCTAAGAATGAATATCTGATCTACACAACCTCTTCCCTTCCTAAAGCCTCCCTGTTCTTCTCCAATTAATTTCTCTGTTCTTTCTCTAACTCTGTCAATAAGTATCCTACCATACACTTTTCCTATTATACTAAGAATACAAATGCCCCTATGATTACCACACACTTCTTTTTCCCCTTTTCCTTTGTACAAGGGAATAATTATACCTGACTCCCAATCCTCCGGGACTCTACCGTCCTCCCAGGCCAATCTGCCCATCTTCCACATCCATTCTACTACTATCTCTCCCCCATGCTTCAGCATTTCACCACACACTCCATCAATTCCTGGGGCTTTCCCCGATTTAACTTTCTTCATTGCTTCCACAACTTCTATCCTACTGATTTCTTCCTGTCTTCTCACCTCCCTCCTTCTCCCAGCCATTCCCCAGCCACTTATACTCGCATTACTTCCATACTCTATGTTCAACAATTCCTTAAAGTGTTCTCTCCGTCTGCTCACTTTTTCTCCCTTCTCCACTAGTAATCTACCATTTTTATCTTTCACTCCCCTGCTAACTTCACTTCCACCCTGTCTTACTCTTTTCACCTCTTTCCAGAACATTTTCTTACACTCCCTCCACTTTACACTCAAATTCCTTCCAAATTCCTCATCCACTCTCTTCTTACTCTTTCTTACTAATCTTTTCACCTCTCTCTTTCTTTCTACATATAACTCTCTCTTCCGCCTCTCAACTTCTTCCACGCCCCTATTTCTCACCCATTCATTGTATGCTTTCTTCTTTTGTGCCACAGCCTGTCTCACCTCTTCAGTCCACCACGCTGTTCCTTGCACCCCCCTCCGTCTCCTCTTCCTTCCACACACCACATCACATGCTGTGTGCTCTAAAATAATATTATCATCATCATTGTCACCATCATCTTAGTCATCATCATCATCGTCATTATAATCTTAATCGCTGCTGTCATCATTATCATCATCACTACCACCACCACCGTTACATGCAACTTAAATATGCTGTGTCCTTTGTTGATAGAGTTAAGTTCAGCAGATCTCCATTAATGCAGAGAGCTTCCTTAAGTAGTGGGGTAACCTCCTCACATATTTCAAAGATGATTTTATGCGACAGTTACCTTCACATCACGATAATTTGCATATTTTACATTTGCATAATCAAAAATCTACCTACAGAACAAGCATATATTTTTTATTTCCTATTTATTTATACTGAAAACTTAACCCCTTAGGTATATTATTTTTTTATCCCTCCTTCTACCAGACAAATTATTTTACTTAGCTCAATAGAGCAATTTTTTTTTTTTTTTTATGTGTCCGACTCTGGGCATAGGCTTCACAGCCTGCTATCAAGGCCCAGCAGTCCTCCTACATACCATTCACCTCTACATGTCACCACTTCGGCGCTAACACCCACCGTCCATATTGAATACATGCTAAGGCTGTCTCATACAGGACTGGTGTATTGGTATTAGCGGGGGTATTGTTACGACATGCCAGGCTCAGTAATTAATCTGGTGCTGAAAACGGACGCCTTCATGTGGTAGCACCGATTTAAGCAGACGGCTCCTCTGCCTGGCTGTACAAGCGTCCCTCAGCTACCTCCTTATCCTCCGAAAAACGGACGGCGAACTGGATGAGAAAGGTAACTTTAGCCTCCAGTCCACAGAGTTCACGTTTCTCATGAACCTGGGGCCACGACAAAAACAATACGGCAACATTAAAAAGACATCGTATTATTGGAGTGGTTAACCCATTCTTCGTGAGTACGTCTATTATTTTATCTACTGTCCTCTTCACACGACTGCATTCATTTTAGGAAATAGCTCTATTCAAGGAAGGGGCTTGTGAAGAGTATATTTAAATCCTTCTTCTGTGAAAAGTATCCCAAGAGTTGAATAAATGTGTCCGGTGGTAAATAAGGCAAGTAAAGGAATTAATAACGAAAAAAAAATGAAAAAAAAAATAAAGAAAAACGAACAAAAAGGAAAAAATAATACAAAATAATAAAAAACGAAAAGAGGAAAAATACAAATAAAAAAGAATAACAGGAGTAAAAACTAATAAAGTTTACGTCATCGAAGGGAAGTAAGTTTCGTAGTAATTCTTCCTTTGCGATTTATTTTGCATATTACATATTAAGATTCTCGTTATTTATACCTTTTTTTTTTTTAATCGGCTTGGTTTTAATCCGTAACACAGAAGAGGATAGAGAGGTGTAATGTGCAGAATAAATCGCGAAGGAAGGGGTGTTACGAACTCTCCAAAGCCACTTACAGTACGACCCCAAGCCAACCTAAGCCACAACGAGTAGGTTAAGAAGAGAAGGTGTTTAATTACGAGCTGATATTGTACTACGTTAATTTCTGTGTGGCCTGTACGATGCTCTCAGACCGAACATAAACAACCTACGATAATCCTGTTAGTGCCAGGCCTCAGGTGTGCCCAGGTGTTCCATGGGCAGGTAGCTAATTAGAATACGCGTACTTGCGTGTGTGTGTGTGTGTGTGTGTGTGTGTGTGTGTGTGTGTGTGATCTGGTATTGGGATTAGAATGTGCTCACCAGTGTGTGTGTGTGTGTGTGTGTGTACAGAAGGTGGTTATCTAGTGCTTGTCTGATTGCTTTATGGGGGCAGAAGAAGGGATAAGACAGGGATAGGCTGGTCGATTGGCAGGCATGGATAGATAAGGGAACAGATGGAGAGAAAAGAATGGATGGGTGGATAGGTACAAGGACACATAGAAAGATAGGGCTGGATAGGTAGGTGGACAGGTGGAAAAAAAGATAAATAAATGGATAGACAGACAGATATATAGATGGATGGATAGATGGACAGAAACACTAAATGAATGGATAGACACATGGGTAGATAGCTAAGTGGATGGGTGGATAGATCGACAAGAACACTAAATGAATAAAATGGTACATGGAGAGTAAGGAGTGGTAGACAGAGGGGTGAGAGAGAGAGAGAGAGAGAGAGAGAGAGAGAGAGAGAGAATCACCATCATTATCATCATCAGAAACTCAGAAACAGAACAGATTCTCGTCTTTGGAGGCTTATATTATGTAGCTCGAAGGCAGAAAAAAAAAAAATACTGCGGCTTTGCATCCTTTCCGCAGCACTTCTTCGTTACTAGCATCATAATCTAGCTTTACTATATTGCTACAACTCAGCATTCAAGATAGAGAAATGAGAATATAAGGTCAAGTTAATGTATAAGGAGTATTATTGCATCCAGCGTTAATCCACTGAAACAACTCAACATTCAAGACTGAGAGATGGCAATTTTAGGCCAAGTTAAAGTGAAATGAGCGTAGCGTCAACATCTACTGTGGTATTAATCCACTGTTACAGCAAAGCATTTAAGATTTTGGAGAGGGCAATTTTAGGCCATGTTGAAGTGAAATGAGCATAGCGTCAAATTCTAGCGTTAGTCTCTTATTACAATTAAGCATTTAAGAAGGGGAGATGACAATATTAGGTTAAGTTAAAGTGAACAGGGCATAGAACACCCTCCTAACTAAGCTTGAACGATCTAATTGAAGCCGGAATAAACTGGAAAACACAAAATCTCAGTGAACAAGCAGAAACCAGTCTTCAAAAACCCGCCCCATAGTTAGCAAGAAGCACAACATCATCTGTATACATTAAAGTTGATATATTCCATCCTTCATCACTCCTTACCATCCTCACACCGGGTAGAACAATGGGAGGAAGTGTGTGTGTGTGTGTGTGTGTGTGTGTGTGTGTGTGACGGAGAGAGAGAGAGAGAGAGAGAGAGAGAGAGAGAAACATATAATAGATAATGACTGGTAGAAAGGAGGGGAAGGAAAAGAAGGAATAAAGAATAAAAGAAGAATGAGAGTATGAGACGTATAACATAGAAAAGATGGAGAAACGATGGAGAAAAGGTGGAAAAAAAGATGGAGGAAAGGTGGAGAGGAGGAAGAGGAAAAAATTGGAGGAGAATGAGAGGCGAGATAAGATACGAGAAACATACACACGGTCAGCAACAACTAAGATAAACACGTACATGCCAGGATATAAACGCACATGGCTGGATAAACATAAACGCACAGGAGAGATTAGGTGCACACGCATATTTTTCATTCACACATACAGGTACACAGTATACCCTCACCCACACGCACATGTATGTTTTAGAAGTTACACACACACATATTGTAAAGGGGATCGTTCTTATACTCACACCATAGCAGTTATACATGAAATTAAAGTTTCAAG
>NC_137060.1:15737916-15760416 GCF_032717465.1 Coenobita brevimanus | reverse complement strand
GCCCTTTCCTTCTCTTACTTGCCCTTCCCCTGCCCTTCCTTCCACAGTTCTTGCTCTCCCTTCCCCTCCCTTCCCTTCCCTTCTATGCCCTTTTTCTTTCTTGAATCTCACCCTTTTCATGCCTTCCCTTCATAATAGCTGCCTCTGCTATACTTTCTCTCTCTCTCTCTCTCTCTCTCTCAAATCCCCCTTAGCTGTCAGATGTCTCCTTTAAGCTGAAGAAAATCGTCTGGTGGTGGAAGGAAGAAAAAAAAATATATATATATATATATATATATATATATATATATATATATATATATATATATATATATATATATATATATATATCGTCTTAATGATAGTGTTACGTAATCTTGAGAGAGAGAGAGAGAGAGAGAGAGAGAGAGAGAGAGAGAGAGAGAGAGAGAGAGAGAGAGAGAGAGAGAGAGAGAATATCAAACAGATGGATATACGGACAGATAAAATTGTAAGACAAACTGATAGAGATAAAAGCAGACAGGTTGACAGAGACGGAGGAGAGCGCACACACACACACACACACACACACACACACACACACACACACACACACACAAACACACGCAAACTAAATTTCAGGAAGAGGATTTTTTCTATAATAAGCGTTTCAGCAAGAATGAAGAAAGCGATTCGGTGACCATTTATTCGTGGAGAGAAATGAGAATGAGAGAATGACTGGGAGAGTATGTGAGTGAGGTGGATGGGGAGACGGGGAGTGGAATGAGGTGGAGGGATGGAGTGGAGAGGAGTATGGGTGAACCGGTATGAGGTGTACTGAGGGCAACTTGATAGCAGAAGACAGGGCGACATGGGGGCGATTTGTTTGTAGCCACCCCTTCGGAATTAAGGCATTTGGCTATGCAGGGTGTCCCGAGACTGATGTGTTCAAAAAAATAAAATAAAAAGCTTCAGGAGACGATTCTTGGTTTGATTTTGAGTTTTATAAAATTGAGTTAAAAAAAATATGCATCCAATTCTCAGTCTTTCTCGAGTTACAGTTACTGACTATCTTACTGGAGAAAATTGTCCCCCTTATAATTTCTCCATCTTTGCTCATTATCACCTCTAAAATGACCTCCTGAAGTCAGTACATCAAGCACCGGGATATCCTGTTCATACATCGACAGATTTTTGTGGAAGTTGGACGTGCCTTAACGCCGCTCTCTTGAAAAATTTTAAGTGACACATTGATATTGTCCTGGATGTTATTTATACCAAATGAAAAGCGACAGTAACCAGTTGAATTTTAAGACAGGGTGGGGATGTTGATAACGCTGATTTATAATGATGATGATAATGATGATGATGATGATAATGGTGATGATGATGATGATGATGATGATGATGATGATGATGATGATGAAAACTAGATGGAAATATGAAAGATAGTGTAAAATTCCCGAAACAACAATATATGAAAAAAGAAAACAGAGTAGCGTGTGTCAGTAATCTTGCAAAGCCCTCCCTCAGATGCAAAAAAAAAAAAAAAAGAAAAAAAGAAAATGAGAAAAGGGAAAAAGACTCAGAAAAAATAAAAGCAGAAGAAGTAAACAGTACAAATTTCCTTAACAGCTCTTTTACACCTTCCCAGAACCGCGCAATATATAAATAAGTAAATAAATAAAACATGAGTAAATTAATAAATCACAAAAGAAGCCGATACGTAAATAAATAAATGAATGAATAAGGAGTATATAAATCAGACTGGTATTAGATTTTCTTTATCCTCAAATTCCCAGTAAAAAATGAAAAAAAGACGGGAGAAGGCCTTTTTTTTTTTTTTTTTTTTTTTTTTTTTCACGTCGCGTCTACCTGCCAAAAATTTAGACAAAGAAATTAGGGTTTGCTCGACTAATGCATCCAAATCTTGACCGGAACTGGAAAAAAAAAAAAAAAAAAAGATGTTTGGGAAAAGATGGGTGTTCCTTTCCCCAGAGAGAGTGAGAGAGAGAGAGTGAGAGAGAGATCAATAAAAAAGAGCCAAGTTCTGATTTCCATTTCCTGTCAGCTCACGGAGAGATTTTAACGCAGCAGTAGGAAATGAGCTTCACGCAAGGATCTTCCCCCAACTTCTTAGACTCTTGGCGCATATGCAAATTGAAGGCACCAAGTCTCTTCCTATATCAGGCTGTCAGTCAGTGTGCTCGTGAAATTGCCGAGTAAAGCAAGTTAGGGGGATGGGTGGTAATGGGTGTGTGTTTTTGTGTGTGAGAAGGGGGAAGGGGAGAGATAAGTGGGTACAGTGGAAGGGAAGTGTGGGAGTATGAGAGAGAATGAAAAGATGAGGGTTGTAAGGAGAGGGAAGGGGAGGGGGTAATGGAGAGAGGAAAGAGTAAAAGAACTTAGTGTGGTAGTAAAAAAAAAAAAAAAGTACCGAATCACCCGATAGTTTCGGAATCATATGAGGCATCGTTAAAGTGAAGCACCACATGGGACTTTACTAGTGAAGCACCTTGCATGTGAAAATCCTTAGGGTGTGACTGACTGACCGGGCCGCTCCTCAAGATGCTCCCTCGTCTAAAAATGCAAGAGGGGGTGAACAAGGAGTGTGACTGAAAAGAGAAAGAAGAAGGAAAGAAATGTGAAGAAGTAAGAAATGGAAAGGTTGTAGCAGAACTGGAAGAGAGTTTGAAAAAAAAAAAAAAAAATGGGGGAGAGAAGGGAATAAGGGAAGAGGGGATATGGGAAAAAAAAATTCAGATGAAGGGGAGCAGTGAATGTAGTAGAAACAGGCAAAAATTAAGGGACGAAGTATGATGGAATGAGAAGGAAAGACATATGGATGGTAAAAACTGAGAGGGAGGAAGTGAAAAGGGGAGTGCTACGGTAGAAGTGGAAGAGGGAGAGAAAAAGGGATGTGGCAGGAAGGGGAGAGGGAAAGAAAGGGAGATGAAGAAGATTAAGAAAGGGAGACAGACAGACATAGGTATCTGGTGGAGAGGCAGGGACAGAGAATGTGTACTTTTGCTCAGTTTTAGGCCTCTGTTTCTATTTTTTTTTTTACCCCCTCTATCTATCTATCTTTCAACCTACCAATCCAACTACCTAACTATCTATCTGTTTCACTGCTAACCACACCTATCCCCCAAATAATCCCAGTATCTTCAAAATCTGCACAGAAACACTCATTATCTTCCACCAGTAATCTCCATCCAAACACTTCCCGAGTACTACCATAATCACCACCACAATTACCACCATCCCCTCATCTACCTCACCCCCTCCGCTATCATTAATCTACTTAGCAACTGTCAATTTCCATAACATCTGCTACCTTCACTACCTAAGCCACAATTTGCTTACCTTTCTCTGGCTTGTGTTATAAAGATTTTGCACTTGATAAGGCTAGCTGGTGGTGGTGGTGCTGCTGCTATAACTACTACTGCCTGTGCTACTGCTATTGCCTGCTCTTAATAAGGTGGTGTTGGATCTTACATGGTATATCTCACACAAAAATATACCATACCTCTCAGTCATGTTAGTTCTTCCATAGTGATCTATATACCGGTTTTTTGTAATGGCATTTAATATTTCCTTCATAGTTTTGATTCCTGAACTGCAGAAAAAAAATGTGAAGTGAATATAATATAGCAACGTATTAGTATAGTTCGTAATACAAATGACGGATGAACCACGAAATTACTATTGCTACTACTACTACTACTACTAAGACTACTACTACAACTATTACTACTACTACAATTATTACTACTGCTACTATTACTACTACTACTATAACCAATACTACTTTTATCAGCCACTACATGAACTATCAGTACTACTAGCAATATACATCATCATAATCATCATTTAATCCCATCAGCATTTCTGCCACAATTACTTCAAAAATATGAGAAGTGTAAAGCTACTATTGACCGAGACTTTACCATAACAGCCCACTTTTTCCCATATACCATGATCGCTTCCATTACCATCACAGATCCATCAATACCATTACCATCATCACCACTACCAACACCTGTATTATCACTATTGGTATTATGAACGATTACCTTTATTCATGTATGTCCTCTCTCTCTCTTTCTCTCTCTCTCTCTCTCTCTCTCTCTCTCTCTCTCTCTCTCTCTCTCTCATGAATATTAGCCGAAAGAGTGTGTGAGTGAGTAAGGGACACACACACACACACACACACACACACACACACACACACACACACACACACGCACGCACACAGAAACTCACACACACACACGCACACAGAAACTCACACACGTTACGCACACAAACACACATTAGAGAAAGAAAGAGACAGAGACGACAACAGACAGGCAGATAGACAGACAAAGAGAGATAAAAATGGAGAGAAAAATGAATCTTGGAATATTCAATTAATCAAAGGGAGAAAAATACAAACTACATCTCTCTCTTCCTTGTCTTTCTCTCCCATATTTGGCTGTCTTCCTCCACGTATTCTCTGCTTACGTTTGGGAAGCTTTTTTTCTTCTACCAAAGTAAATAGTGAGAGAGAGAGAGAGAGAGAGAGATGGCGGGGAGGGAGCGAAAGGAAGACGAGGAAAAAAATGGTGTATGTTCTTAAAAAGATTGCAGGATTGTGTTTATAGTCAAATTCTCCCTCTCTCTCTCTCTCTCTCTCTCTCTCTCTCTCTCTCTCTCTCTCTCTCTCTCTCTCTCTTTAAGGATCAGCACTGGGATTTTTTTTTTTTTACTGAAAATTCGAAATGAGTACAACTTCATTACATTCACTCTGGCAAATATTTTTTTTGTTTTCCTGCCTCCCTATTTTACTCGTGTCCTCCCTCTTGTACCCTTTTTTCTTTGTTCCCTACCTTCCAACCGCTCCCTTCTCCCTTCTCCCTCTTTTTCTCCATTTCCCACCCTTTACCTTACTTCTTCCCTTTCATCTTATGTCCTATTTTCTCTCCCTCCTGTTTTTCCCCTTCCTCTTTTCTCCTCTCTCTCACGTGCCTCTGTTTTCCTTTCTTCTCCCCATTTCCTCTCTCCCTCCCTCTTCCATTCTCATCCTTTCTCATATCATCCTTTCCTCCCTTATTCCAATCCTTCCTTTCCCCTTCCCCCCATCGCCTTCCTTCTCTCCCTTAACCTTTCTACTTTCTCCCTTCTCACCTCTCCCTTTTACTATCTCCTTACTCTTCTCTCCCATCCCTTCCCTCCTCCGTACTTCCTTCCCTCTATTCTCTCTTACTTCTTTCTCTTCCTCCATTCTCCCAGAATCCTTCCTTTTCTTTCTCTCTCTATTCCTTCTCTTCCTTCATAATTCCTTTCCTCTCCAGTTACTCTCCCTATTTCATTCCTCCTTCCCTCCTTCCCTTCTATTTCCCGTCCCCTCTCCCTCCCTAACCATCTACCTCTCCCTCTCCCTCCCTCCCCATCTACCTCTCCCTCTCCCTTTCCCTCCCCCTCCCCCCCTTGCTCCTTGCCATGTTTGCCCCCTGTTGGCTATGTTTACCTGGTTCTGGTGTGGTGGAGGTCCCTCTTTGTCTTCCTGTCCTCCGCCCCCTCCCCCTTCCCCTTCCCCCTTCCCCTCCTTCTCCCTGTCCTCCCCTATCCTCTCACTTCCCCTCCTTCCCTCCCCCTCTTCCTTCCTTCCCTCTCCTCCTTTCCTTATCCTCTCACCTCCCTTCCTTCCCTCCATTATCCTCTAACACCTTCTCCTTCCCTCTCTCCCTCTCCTAGCTTCTCACTTTCCCTCCTGCCCCTCCCCTATCCTCTCACTTCCACACCATCCCTCTCTCACCTCTTGCTCTCTCCTTATCCCTCTTCCTCTTCCTCTTCCTCATTTCTCTTTTCATCTTCTCTTCTTCTTCCTCTTCTGCCTTTCCCTCCCCATTCTTTCCCTCATCCTTCCTTTCCTCCCTTCTTTTATTTCTTTCCCTTTCTCCTCTCCATTTCGTTCCATTCCTTGCTCCACCTACCTTTGCCCTTCCCCCATTCCACTCTTTCCCCCCCTTCCTTCTTCTTCCCTTCTTCCTTCTAATTTCCTCCCCTCCCAACATCACATCATCTTTATTCATCCTTATCTTCCTTCTTTTCCCTCACTTTCTCCGTTTTCTTTTTCTTCCCATGTTTACTCTCTCTTACCTTCAATCCTCTCATACTCTCCCTTCCTCTTCTCTCCCTCCTCTCCTCCTCCTCCCCCTCTTTGATCGTACTCCTCTCCTCTTTCATTATTCATCTGCTCCTCTCCTCTCTTCCCATCCCTTCTCCTCCATTATCGTTTCATCCCCGCCCCTTGCTTGCTTTTTCTTCCTTCTTCTCCTCTTCTCTCTTTCCCTTTCCTTCCTTTCTCTACCATACGTACGTCTCTTTTCTCCCTCCCTCTTCCCCTTCTCTTACGTCTCCTGGCTTTTTCTTTATCTTTCTTTTTTCCACTCCACCTAATTCCCCTACAGCATCCCTTCCTATTCCCTACCCCTTCCTTTCTTCCTCCAAACCCTTTGTATTTTCTCTCTCATTTCCTCCGTTTTTCTCTCCCTTCCTCGCTCACACCCTGCACAGACAGCCCTGAGTTAACAGTCACTACTTTTACTTTCGACCTGTGATTGGCTGTGGATCACTGAGGGTCCCTGTTAGTGAAATGACTTTCAGGTTGTTCAAACTGGTACCTTATAGATAAAGTATTTTAGAATGTATCTTTTCCTTTTCAATCTTTCCTATGAAATTTCCATATCTGTTTTTCCTTGCTGCATGGCGGTCCTTCTCGTTTTTTCCTGCCAGTTTTAACTGGAGGGTTTGGAGGCAGAGGGAGCCTTCTTGCTTTACTATCCTTACCCTTCAGCATGTAGAAATAGATCTCGTAGTCATAGTCTAGCGTGTAACAAACCACCTCGAAAGGACCATGAAGTCTGTGTCTGTTTGCATTCCTTTGTATTTCTTTATATTCCTTCCTCAAATGTCTTTCTCCTCTACCTCACGTTTGCTCTCTCTTCCTACCTCACTCCCTTCCTTTTACGCCCTCCTCCTCTCTCCATGTACCTTTTCCTTCCCTTCCTCTTCCCTCCTCCCTTTCCCTCCCTCTTTTCCCTTCACATCACTTAGTTTCACACCTTCTCAAAACTTCTCCTATATTTCTTATCTTTCCCTTTTTTTCATCGTTTTCCTCCGGTCTTTTCTCATTATCATTTTTCCCTTCTTTTCCTTCCATCAGTTTTTCCTTCCTGCCTATACCCATTCTCTGCTCCTCATTGAACCCCCCTCATTTTCCCTCTCCATTTCTTTCTCTTCTTTTCCTTATCGTTTCATTCCTGTTCCTTTCTCCTCTTCTCTCCCTTTTCCTGTCCCTTCCCCTCCCTCCACACTGTTCTTTTGCCTTCCCCCCCTCCCTCCCATCTAAACGTTAGTAATATTTCCTCTCTCTCTCTCTCTCTCTCTCTCCGTTTTTTTCTCCCTGATCCTCCAGTCTCCCATCCCCTTCTCTCTCATCTCTCTCCTCTTCTTCCACATTTTCCTCCTTTCCTCTCCCTCCCTCTCCCCCTCCTCCTTCCTTCTGCTGCTCAAGTCTTCTCTCCACTCCCCAGGCCCTACCCCCACACGCCTCACCGCCCTCACACACACACACACACACACACACACACACACACACACACACACACACACAAACGAGCCCCTGCCATCGATTCTGTTGACTTAACGGGTACAAGAGTCGGTCCCTCTGCCCTTTTCCCAGTATCAGTGAGAGAGAGAGAGAGAGAGAGAGAGAGAGAGAGTCAAAGTCCGAGAGAAAGCCCAAGACAGGGGGACAAAGAAGAACCCCTCACAAACACAGAAAATAAAGCCACAGATCTGAACTCAGGCAAGGAGCGGGGCAAAGAAAAATAAATACCACCATTCAAGACTCAGCCCCTTGTCTCTGTGTCTCTCTGTATCACCACCAATGACAGGAAAAGACCCAAGGAAAGACCACAGCAAGATCGATAATACAAAAACGATAGAGATTACAAAAATGCTTATAAAACTTCCAAAATCAGGCTGGCTGGCTCAGAATCGGCTTAACTTTTACATACTAAGTTCAACCCAAGTGTTATCTTCTGTATCTCTGTTATCTCTGGGTACAGGAGATAAAGCCCCATCTTTTTATTATCTTCGAGTGGCTTTCATTTTTTTTCCCCAGCTCAATTTCTCAGAGCAATTTCTTACTCTTTACTACACTATCGCCATTATCGTTATCTTTGCCATATCTCCTATGTGGACAGATATCATACCTACGAGAGGGAACTGATTATGAATTTGTGAATCACGAGGATGAAGAACTTGCTTGCACACACACACACACACACACACACACACACACACACACACACACACACTAAAACACAAGCAGAAAAACACAAAAACACAAATACAATTACACAAACAAATACACATCGAAAAACCCACCAACTCCCTCCCTCCCTCCCTCCCGCTCTCTCTCTCTCTCTCTCTCTCTCTCTCTCTCTCTCTCTCTCTCTCTCTCTCTCTCTCAACTGGTATTCTAAAAACACCCTCACCAGCTTATCCCTTAACTATATCCTTCTTAACTAAGATGATTATAGTTACTCAAGCGTTACTCATCCCTCCTTATTACGTCACTGTCTTATCTATTATTTATCAACCATCTACTCCCTTCAGTTGTGCAGGGGAGGGGCAACTTAAGCCTGCAGTCCACCGGGTTCACGTTCACTTGAGCTTAGGGCCGCAACTACAACCCCTTCAGTACAATGGCGTATTCTTCCACTCATTCCACGCAGCTCATGGTAGAGAAAAATAATGTTACGTCTCAGCATCCTTTCCATAGCAGTCCTTAGCAAGTAACATCACATTCTAGCGTTACTATCTACTATTGCTACTTAATATTCAAGATGGAGAGATGACAAGTATTGGCCAAATTAAAGTGAAAAGAGTATAGACATTTCGTCCCTCCTCAGTAACGACCCCTGCTCTCTTCTTCCAGTGCCATCTTATTTTCCCTAAAAAGTAAGATTAATAGTCACCCCTTTTATTACTTCAGAACGATGACGTCTTTCTCTCTCTCTCTCTCTCTCTCTCTCTCTCTCTCTCTCTCTATCTCTCTTTTTGAATCTCCAGACGATTTTATTAAGCTTAGGAGAGACGTTCTGTAGTGAAAGGGTAAATGAAGGGTAAGTCTAAGCCCGTTGTGTGTGTGTGTGTGTGTGTGTGTGTGTGAAAGAGAGAGAGAGAGAGAGAGAGAGAGAGAGAGAGAGAGAGAGAGAGAGAGAGAGAGAGAGAGAGAGAAATGCGTCCCCTGTTACAATAGTTAAAAATACTCAACACAAATATATAATAGAATACTGAGGGTCGAAACAGACTACATCCAGGTTCCCCTCTTTCACTAACATACTCTAATAGCCTCTAATTATGCTGGAAAACTGGAACTCCAAATTGGCTGGAGTATAGATAATTTCCCTGCTAATTATCTCCACGTATATGCGAGAAAAAATTATTAGACAAAATATTTTAATGTGTAATTCCCACCACTAAATTTCTAGACACAAAATAATGAGAGAGAGAGAGAGAGAGAGATGAAAGCGAGTAACTTTAATTTGTACCTGGGTGGTGGGTAACAAACAAGGGCTAATTAAGGGCTCCATACAGTGTTAGTGAAGTATAATGCAGCCACTGAGTGTGTTTGTCGTGATTTAATAAAAGACCAAAAAAAAAAAAAAAAAAAAAAAAAAACTTGCTCAGTCCTGTTGAATTTATGCGGTATATATAATTTTTGCCGTCTCATCGTTTCATCCAGGAAGAAGGATAATAAGGAGAAGCGAATTATAGATGGAGCTACCTGGGCATTCCCCTCCCCTTCCCCTTATTCCTTATTTTCTGTGTATTACAAATGAATTTCAGACTCATTTTTATAGTAGAGAAATAACTTAGACCTGAAATAAACTTGGTGGTGAGCATACTAATTTCAGTGTCCTTCAGTCACGTGTAATACTGGAGTAAGTCCATATCTTTTTCTGCTTGAACACTATTTTTTTGTTTTCATTTTACTTACTCAAATGTTGCCAATCACGGAACTTGGCGTAGGAGACAAGAGAGACACAGAGACCTTTAAAAACATTCTCTGTCACTGGATCCATACACAGTCTCTGTCATATCCTTCAGTACTTTCACCCAGACATAACGCCAAGAACAGATATCAATATAAACTCTGCATACACACTCCTGGCCTCTGTCACACCTATTTCGAAGCATGGTGTTGAAATGCATGTGCGGGAAAGAGAGTCACGCAAACTTATTAATCTAGTCTATACGGGAGAAATAATGGCTGGCAGTTGTAGGAATAAAACAAGAAATGATTGTGTTGAAGAGCTAAAGATGGGTGAGTATCCGGTACGAAGAGGGGTTATGATTCAGTTTACCTGGCTACACAGAAAGTTCACCACCACGCGTCGAAACATTGGGCAAATAAATCGTAACCTTTTGACAACATACATAATCTAGAAACACTCTTCCTCCTCCTCGTTCTCCTCCTCCCCGAAAGGAAAACGTGCCCAGTTCGACTACAGTTCGGATATTTAAGTACCATGCTTCACCCCCAACGACGCTCCGAGACTGACCATGAACCAGAGTCTTAAGAACCTCCTTTTTCACCTCCAGCTTCTCTCATCTCACCCTCCATACAGTATCGCCGAGTGGTGGGCTGTTTCGAGTTATGATTTTTATTTTTCAGTATGATTCTTTTTCCTCGCCACAGCTAGACGAATTTATTATTAGTTTTTGGTAGGACATCCCGTAATCAAGGGGTCAGAAGTATTTTACATTAAACTTTTCAGCAGGATTATTATATTTTCAGTCTTCCTATTGGAAAAAGGACATTCATTGGTGGGGGGGGGGGTGATTCCACACGATGAAGACCCTGAAAATGATCTCCAACTGCTCTCTTAATGGTGTGACTATTTCATTTCATTCTTGCTACTGACAGACGATTTTATTTAGCTGAGGAAAACTCGCCGAAGTCAAAGAGAATAAAACGGGTCATGGCTGTAAAGGGGTTAAGTGCACAGGAGTCGAATTAGGGAAGGTGATGTGTGAAAAGTGTGAAAATTGTCGCCGAGAAAGCGAAGGAATATTCAGGTTCTTTCATATCCAACTCTCTCGCTCACCCCTCCCCTGTCCTGCCCTGCTCTGCCCTGCCTTATTTGCCCTGCTCAACCTGCCCTGCCCTACCTTCTCTGTCCTACCTGCCCTGCCCTGCCCTACATGCCGTGCCCCACATGCCTTACCCTACCTGTGTATCAGCGTGGGAAGGTGTGGAGTATCAGGCAGCAAACTATAAGGTATGTGGGCTCATAAGGTGTTGCATAAGGAATCAGGTGTTATTAAGGTGCTACAGGTGTGTTTGGCAGATGTGTGGGAAAGGACAAGACGAGGGAGAAAGAGGAGAGGAGGTACGGGTGAAGAAAAGAGAATAAAGTGTCTGGGAGCTGTGCATAAGGTATGAGGTTAGGTGCCCTTGTGGTATTAGTGCCTGACAGTTGTGTGAGAAAGGGGAATGAGTGGGATGAAGAGAAGAAGGAAAGGGAGAAAAGGTAAAAAATTAAAATAAGATAAGGGGCGAGACATGATATAAGCAAGATTATTTGGGGTGTTATTTCTTCCTTATCATTATCAGGAAGGTATTTCGGGGTGGGAGGGTATACAAGGTTAGTATACCCTTAAATATATCTGGCTTAACTTATTTTTTAATAGGAAAAAGTATACTGTAAAGAGAAGGGAGAAGAGGAGAGGGGAAAAGAAAAGGAGAGAAAAGAAGTAAAAGGTAGGAAAGAGAGAAACAAAAGGTGGGGAGAGGATGGGGAGGGAAGGAGAAAGAAAAAACTGGGGAGAAGATGGGGAACGAGAGAAAAGAAAAGGGAAAGGGTGAAGGGAGGAAATGTTAATGGGTCGTATACCAACTCTTGACAATACCACCACGTTCACCACCCATTGCTGAGAGAGAGAGAGAGAGAGAGAGAGAGAGAGAGGGGGGGGGGTAATAAATGAGTCTGTGTAGGTTTCTCTTCTTCACAATTTGTCTGTCTGTCTGTTCCCCCTTTCTCTCTCTTTCTCTCTCTCTCTCTCTCTCTCTCTCTCTCTCTCTCTCTCTCTCTTTCTCTCTCTCTCTCTCTCTCTCTCTCTCTCTCAGTCTATCTACTACCATCTTTTTATATATCATTCCATCCATCTATCCATCCATCCATCCACCCACCAGCCCTCCTCTTCATCCACCCATCCACACCCCTCTCTTCCAATCCTGGCCAGCTGGGATAAGTGCCGGACGAGTGCATCTGGGGGAATGACCGCGGGTTCGATCCGTTTTGATGGTTAGTCGTGGTGATGGGAAGCTGCTTAGAGACCGGCTTCTGATTAATGTTGAGAGAGAGAGAGAGAGAGAGAGAGAGAGAGAGAGAGAGAGAGAGAGAGAAAATGTGTGTGTGTGTGTGTGTATGCGTCTTTATGTTTGTCTCCATACATCTCAACCGTTTTTAACTCTCTCTCTCTCTCCACCAACCTCCACATTCTCACCTGTACTCCCCACCCCCTTAGTCACCTGTCTCTCCTTACCTGCTCATTTGCATACGGTCCCCCCTCCAAGGCCTCTCTCAATAACATTCACCTTCTCCTCTCCATCACAGCGAGTTACCTCCACTACGCTATTACAACCTATGGGATTTATGCAGGGGTGTGTGTGAGAGGAGATGGAGGTTAAAGAAGGGTTGTGTGAGGTTGTAGGGAGTTGTATGTGAGTTGGGTGTGAGGGTGTGAACTTGAGGGCAGTGTTATGTTTGTGTTTTTGGTGTGGAGAGAGAGAAAGAGAGAGAGAGAGAGAGAGAGAGAGAGAGAGAGAGAGAGAGAGAGAGGAAGACTTATAGAAATTGAAGAACAGCTCCCCCGGCAATGAGCAGTACAGGAAAATAGGAAGAAGCAATATGTAAAAGGGGGAAAGGGGTAAGGAATAAGTAGTAAAGGAGAAGAAATAAAGGGACGAAGGGGAAATGAGGGAGAACACGTGATATAGGATGATAAAGGGAGGGGTTATGTGCATGGATGAGTTAAATGAAGAGAGGAGAGGCGAAGGGAATTTTCAGAGATGAGGGGAGGAGACAAATGGAGAAAAAAGTAAAGGAAAATTACTAGAAAGGAAAAGAAGAGGGAAAGAGTAAAGGAGATATGCAGGTACACAAATGTGACTAGGAAGAAAGACAGGAGGGGAAAGGAGGGGAGGGGAGAGGAGAAGAGAGGAGAGGAGAGGAAAGAGAAGAAGATGAGAGGAGAGAAGAGTAATAGATGGGTTAGGTCGAGGAATGTGAGAGGAGAGGAATTAAAGATGAAGGAAGGGAGGGAGAAGGGGAAGGGAAACGGGAGAGGGGGAAGGGTAAAGGGAGAGGGTGGAAGGAAAGGAAAGGATGAGGGACAGTAGGAAAAGAGGAATATAGAAGGAAAATACAAAAAAAAGAAGTGAAAAAATGAGCATGAAATAAAATGAGGAAAACAGATTTGATGAAAGCAAAATGGAGATGTAAAAATGAAAGGAAAATGGAGGGAAGTAACAGTTAAAGGAATAGAATAGGAGAGGGATGAAGGAGGGTGAGGAAAAGACGTGACAGAGGGAAGGATGGAGGAAGGGAAGGAAGGAGGCAAGGAAGGAAAGGGGATAGGAAGGGAGGGCAGGTGATAAATGTGGGAAAGAATGGGAAATGATTAAGATGAAAATTAAAGTGAAGATGAGGGTGAAGTGGAGGTCGTCCCACATCATACCAACATCACCAAAACATCCAAAAATATTTCCTCTAAACGTTTCTTACACCTTCAGCATCACAAAACATCTACCTCAACATCCCCATAATTCCTTAACATCTAACATCATCCCAGCATTAATAAAATCTCACCACACATCTCTAAATATTCCTAAGTCCATGACCAAAACATCACCCTCAGTACTTCTAACATCTCAACATCACTTAAACATCTCCAAGTTTTCCTCTAAACATTCCTGAACCGTCAACATCATTTAACATCACCAGATATTTTCCCAACATCATCCAAACATCACCCTCAACATCTCAGCAGCACCAAAAATATTTCTTTAAAACAATCCTTCACCCCAACATCGCCTAAACATCACCCTCAGCATTCCCAGCATCACCCATACATTTAACAGCACATAAATATCACCTTCAACATCTAAACATCACAAATACATCCAAAAATATGTCCTCTAATCATCCCTACACCTCCAGCATCACGTAAACATCACCCCCAACATCAGGACATCATCAGCCAGGTAAGGTCGCTCATTAATTGCAGGTGGGGTCAATCATCCATTATGACGAAGGTGATCTGTTAACTGCCAGGCGTCGTAATTAAAAAACATAACTTGTAGCTTTTGGGGAAGAGAGAGAGAGAGAGAGAGAGAGAGAGAGAGAGAGAGAGAGAGAGAGAGAGAGAGAGAGAGAGAGAGAGAGAGAGAGAGAGAAAGAGAGAGACTTATGGCTCTGTCTTAACTTTATGGCTGCCATCGAGGTGTGGCGGGAGGCTACATAATCTCTCACCATTTTTTATTTTAACTTTTTTTTCTTTTTATGATTTTGATATGTTGTCATGGGAATTATTTTTTTTATTAAAGGCTTCTCCAGTGCTTAAGTTTTTTTTTGTATTGATAACTATTGCTGTACTTTTCTATTTTGATTTTTTTTTTTAATCTTAGTTTTGGAGTCTCCTATCTCTTTACTATTTCACTTGGACGTTTGGAAAGATCTTTAGTGGCATTTTTATTTATTATTTACGGTGTCATTTTTGTTGTACTTATTATTATAAGGGGTACTAGTTGTTGTTATTGCTGTTATCTCCATCATCATCATCATCATCATCATCATCATCACCATCATCACCATCACCATCATCACCATCATCATCATCATCATCATCATCACATTTACTTTGATTTTGTGTGTGCTTAGATGAACAGTGTATTTATACAGCTATTTACTTTTTATATGACAATGCTGTGGGATACTCAATGCAGTTTGTTTTATAATATAGGAGTTGGTAATATTTTCAGGTAATGCTAAATCTCTAAGTAAAAGAAAAGTTTAAATTTAAGAAGGATGGAAAGGAGGAGATATTATAATTTGGGAGAAAGTGCAGCAGAAAGAAAGATGAAAGTAAAGAGGAGAAAGGGATTAGCAATGTTAAGAGGAAGGGAAGGAGGGGAGGTTAGGAATGAGGGAGGGAGGGGATGTCAGGAGGGAGGGAAGGAGGGGAAATTAGGAGGGAGGGAAGGAGGGGATGTTAGGAAGGAGGGAAGGAGGGGATGTTAGGAAGGAGGGAAGGAGGGATGCTGGGAGGAAAGGAAGGAAGGGAGGTTAGGAAGGAGTGAAGGAGGGGATGTTAGGAGGGAGGGAAGGAGGGAATGTTAGGAGGGAAGGGAAGCAGGGAGGGTGGAAAAGAAGACTGGAGAATAAAGGTGATTGGGAAGAAATATGGCAGGGATGGAAAGAAGGGGAAAGACTATACCAGGAGAGATGGAAGGCGGAGGAAAAAGGAAGACTGGAAGAGGGAAGTGAACGGAAGGAGAGAGAATGAGAGAGGAAGAAATATGACAGGACGAGGGGAAGAAGGAGGAGAGGGGAAGACTGGAAGAAAAAGTCGAAGGGCAGATAGAGAGAGAGTGGGAGGCAGACTGAGGGAGGGAAAGAGGTATGGTAGGAGGAAGGGAAGGAAGGATGGTAGAAAGAAAAGAAAATGCTACAGGAAGGTGGGAAGGGAGGGAAAGGAAAATCATATGAAGGTGGAGGAAGGAAGAGAGGAGGAAAAAGAGGAAAGAGAAACAAGAGAATACAAGATAATGTAAAAAGTTAGATGAAGGAAGACAAAAAATGCAAAGAAAAAAAGGAAGAAAAAATATGAGGAAATGATAAATAAAACAATATGAAAGAAGGGAAAGGCAAAAGATGAAAAATCATAAATATTTTGGAATAGAGACGAAATAATAAACAAAGGGGGGGGGGAAGGGAAGGAAATGTAGGAACAGGAAAATATATGGGAAAGATGGAAAAAAATGAGAATTTACTGCAATGATAAATAAAAAAAAAAGAAAGAGAGGAGGATGGAAAGAAATTAAAGCAATAATATGATAAGAGGAAGAAAGAAGAAAAAAGAAAAGAAAAGCAACAGAAAAGAATTAGTTTTAGAGAAGAGAGAGAAAACTTGATCATAAATACAGATTAGAAGAAAGACACAGTAAACAAAGAATGAAAGAAAGAAATACAAAAGCAAAAAAAACGAAGGGAGGATTGTGAAATGAAAATGGAGACAATGAAATAAGTAGGATAGAAAGACAAAAGAAAAATACAAGGAAAACAGACAAGAAACAACGAAGGAAAGAATGAAGGAAGGAAGGAATTCAGAAACAGAGGATGAAGAAGAAAAAATGCTGATGGCGGAATAAAGATGGAAAGATGGAGAGATAATGAAATAAATGGGAGACATAATAACGGGGGAGCAAAATGGTGGAAGGAAGAGGCGAAAAGAAGACGGAGGGGAAGGAGATGGAAGAGGGGAGGAGAGAGGAATAAACAGGAGGTGGGAGAGACGAGAAGGGAGAGATGGAGGGAGAGATAGGGAGGAGGAGCGAAAATTTATGGAGGAGATTGATGGTGGAGAGCTGAGATTTATGATGGAGAGAGAGAGAGAGAGAGAGAGTCTAGGGATTTATTATACTACTGTTAACTTCTTTGTTTCTTAGTGATAGTGTATCATAGGCTTGTTTTAGAGAATAATGTTAATACTGACACCAATACTAGCTAATATTAATAATTGAAATAACAGCAACAACAACAACAACAAAACAGCAGCAACAACAACAATGATACTACTACTACTACTATTACTACTAATAATAATAATAATAATTATACTAATAATAAGAATAAGAATAAGAATAATAGTAATAGTAACAATATGACGATGACGATGATGAAGATAACATCGTCGTTATGACCATAAAAACTGAATATTACACATATTTTACTCCCGAAGAAACACACTCATATATCTATCTACTGTATATCTATCTATCAATCTGTCTATCTATTAATCTACCCATCTATCCAACCATCTATCTATTAATACACAGAAACGTGGGTCTCAACAAGGTGGTGCGACCTTACTTACGTCTACGTATGCAGTGTATATGTACTGACCTCTGACCCCCACACACAAGATTTATCGCAGCTTCCCTTTATTTATGGCATAACCTGTCAGGAAAACTTAATACTTCAACAGTTTATTGAAAGAGGTGTAAATTTTAGAGGAGTCTAAGATTCATATATATGACCTTGACATTTGCGTATTCTCTACTAAATTTCCCCGACTGCAGAAATGTGAAAGTAGAAACGGAATCAGGCTGGGATGAATTTTTGATGTGATATTCCCAGGGACATGATTTTAAAATGTGTTAAATGAGGTATGGGATGGCATGGGTGAGGTGGTCCTATCCGGGAAAAGAAAAATGTCCAAGGGTTGTGCCAGGCCATGAGGAACAAACTTTAATTTATGAGTCTTTACTGGGAAGCGATTTTTGTTTTGGGCGCACACACACACACACACACACACACACACACACACACACACACACACACACACACACACACACACACACACACACACACACACACACACACACACACACACACACACACACACAGGCACATTTTTCCTACCCTCATGCTTGTCATCCTCTTTCACTCTCCTATTATCCACTCATTTCTGACTTCATCCTTGTTAATAACCCTTTCAAATCAATTAAACGTCTTTTTGTAGTTCGTGCTGCCTCTCGATTATCAGCTTAGGACAGACCTCTAGTACGGAAGGGGCTGATGAAGGCTACATCTAACCCATCCAGTTAGAAAAATTGCTGATCTGAAGAAAGTTGTCTGGAAACTGCAAAGAATAAGCCAAAAAATATATCAGTCGGACTAAAGGGATTATTTCAGTCTCCATATCTCCCTGTCTATCTATCTACCTGTCTATCTATCTATCTCCTCTCTAAATATGTAAGTGATAAGATAATGGAACTAATATTTGTGCTTTCTTTTGTCACCTATATCTACCTGCTATCAGTTACTTTTGTTTCACACCTTAACCTGTCTTTCTGGCGTACCTATGAAATTTTCAACAGGTAACTTTTAACCTCCAAAGTACCTTTTCTACATATTTTTCTGTACATTTGATGGCCGGAAGATGCAGAGGGAAGGGAAGAGCCTTTTTGCGGTTCTAGCCTTTTATGTGTGTGTGTGTGTGTGTGTGTGTGTGTGAATAGAGTAAGACTGATGATTATTAACACTGGAATCTTAACTCCTTGATTCCCCACCTGACGTCCTTTTTTTTTTTTCTAGTAATATTCCTGCTACCAAACGACTTTATTCAACTTGGGAAAGGTCTCTCGTACTGAGGGGGTTTATCCAGACTGTATCTAACCCCTCCAGGTCGAGAAGTGTCTCCAAAGCTGAATAAAATCGTCAGGAGATGGCAAGAACAAAAACATTCCGAGTCTCAGTGGGTTGAAGTTTATAAGGTCTTTGTATGTGTGTAACTATTTTCCTTGTATACTCGTCACACACACCTTCTTCGTCGCTAACTATCATTCCAGTCCTTCTGTCTAAATGTCTGAGAGATGGAGATGCTTATTTTCTTGAGTCATTTTTCCTCCTTTCTCTCCCTCCTCTCTCTCGCTCTCTGTCCCCTTCCCTCCATCCATAAATATACACCCTTCCTCCTTCTCCCCACCCCCAGCTCGTCACCCCAGACAGTAACGACCCCTGTCCCCCCCCAACAAGGCTTTATGGGTCCCCAGTATTGTACCACAAGACGTTGTTGTTGTGCTTAGAATTACCGATATGACGAACCACCCAAAATCCGCAGTTTTCTATACTGCCTACGTTCTTGTTTTTACCTTTTTTTCTTTGGATTTTGTGATATATATACACATACATTTTCTAGGGCAGTGCTCCGTAAGTGCTCGAAATTGCCGATATGACACAATACCAAAAATCCGCAGTTTCGGGTTTTTTATTTTTTTTTACTTTATATTGTGTATGTTGTTGTTTTTCCCCATTTTTTCTTCGGATTTTTTGCATTACATACAAATCTATATATTTTACATGTAGTGTGCTGTGCTTACATGAGTCAGTTTCTTTTTATTACTATTACTATTATTATAATTATGATGATGATGATGATGATGATGATGATGATGATGATGATGATGATGATGATGATGATTATTTATTATTATTATTATTATTATTATTATTATTATTATTTACCTGATCACCACTTTGACTATGTGTACGGTCTCCTGCAACATTTCTGTCAAGTCCCCTGAGTCTGACTTCTCTTTATCCTATGCATTGATGTGTATGGTGTTCAGATCTGTATGGTGTTCAGATGTGTAGGGTGTTCAGATGCATATGGTGTTCAGATGTGTAGGGTGTTCAGACCTGGACAGCACTTCATCCAGATATTCCCACAGTCTCTCCACATGTCCAGACCATCTCACCCTAAACATGCGCATCGCCTCGCAACACTTTTCAATGCCCATGTGGCCTTCTTAAATGTGCTCATACTGTTCTATTCTTGACTGCGGCACTACATATCTACCACACCACTCATTTTTCTTTAACAGGCTAATCTTTACTGTCCTTACTTCACTACAATACAGCACGACTACCATAGAGTTTCACTACCATGCAGTCCCACTACCATACAAAACGCTCTCCAGTCATACAGTTTCCATTTCATACGCAGAGAAAGTCCTTAATAGTCAGCAGGGATAATGGCTGTCTGAACCTTCTTCCAGTTACAGTAGGTTAGAGTTAAATACGGGTATAGTATGCACGATTATCCTGGGAATAGAAGTTTAGAGACGCCCGCTACAACATATATACATACATACATACGCAAATACGTACATACATATATACATACACTTCAGAGTTTAGGTAGGAGGGGGGGAAGGAAGGGGAATAGTTAGCCAAAAAAAATTTCAAGGAATAGGCAAAAGTTAGAAGAGTTTCAGGAAGGGAGATGGGAAGGAAGGGGATGGAAGGGGAAGATAGAGGAAACAGGGGAATGGAAAGGGAAGGAGGAGAAGCGAAGAAACGAGAATGAATTGAAAGAGGGGGGTTAAGCCAGGAGTGGGAGGGGAGGGGGAAGGAGATAAAGGAAAGAGTTAAAATGGGAAAAGAAAAGTAGGAATTGGCGAGAAGGAAAAGAGGAAGAGAGGGGCTTAGGCAGGAGGTATGTGGGGGGAGGGAAGGTGATGTGCAAGGACCAGCAGCAAGAAGTAAACCTCTAAAATCTGAAGCCTATTTTTTTTATAAGTGTTCTCTTCTTACTTATACTTTAAACGATTATATTTAAGTTAGAAAAAAATCTCTCTCACTGAATGCATTAATGGAAACTATTTTATTCCAACTGATCAAAAATTAACTACCGGTATAAAAAAAAAAAAAATGCTTCTGAAAGTAGGAAGTATTAAGACAAAAGACATCCTCGGGGTGAAGGGATAAGCCAGGAGGTTCGGGGGGGGGGAGGGGGAACAGAAAAATTGTACCATAAATCTATTGTCAAGGGAGAAGCACAAGGAACAACCATGAAATAATTCTGCATGCTGTTTTTTTCCTTCCCTTTTCTTCATAGCTTTTTTTTTTTTTTATCCAGCCAAAAATTGCAGAGTCAGATCATAAGTCGAGTGTCTAGCAGGAATTTCACATTAATGGGTGGATTAGCGAGGCGGATTAAAATGGAAGGGGATTTATGACAGGGATGGCCTGGTGATGTTGAAAAAATAATATATATATATTTTTTGCAACTCTCTCTCTCTCTCTCTCTCTCTCTCTCTGTACATACCGGTATACTGTATATGTCTATATATATATATATGTCTATCTACCTATCTGTCTATTAATCTATTTATCTATCTATCTATCTATATCCATCTATTTCTTTGTATGTCACCATCTACCTGTCAATTTATCTATCAGCCTACCTTTCTGCCTACTTATCTGTCTGACCATTTATCAGTCTACTTATATTAATCTATATCTATCTACCTATCCATCTATCTATCTATTTGTCTACCCAAGTCTACCCATCTATCCATCTACTTACGGTATCTATCCAGCAACCTATCTATCTGCGCCTCTCTGTTTATGCCCATCTTACTATCCGTCCGCCTGAACACGAAAAAGTCATCAGCAAAATTTATCAAGCCATTACGAGAACATTTTTATAAACCCGACGAAATTGTGAAGTAAGAGAAAAAGAAGCAGAAAAAAAAAGGAGATTTATGTACGGACTTGCACACTTACGCACACGCAAGCAGACACACACCGACATACACAAACACGCACATATACACAAACGCAAGCACCTTCACACTCCTGACCATATACATACATACATATATACGTACATATATACACATGCATACATATACTTGCAAATTAATGGTTTGGATGCTGGTGACATGAATATGCTGATGACACAAAGGAAAGAAGGAAAAGACAAATGTTTTTCCTTGTGAATATTAGCATACACAGTCGCAAATACGTACTCACACACACACACACATACACACACACACACACACACACACACACACACACACACACACACACACACACACACACACACACACACACACACACACACACATACACACACACACACACACACAACAAGGAAAACTTTTAAATTATCTGTCTCCTAGTCTTCCATTTTCAGTATTTCTGAAACCCAACACTTTTCTGATGCATAAACTGGGTGCTTGGTATACGTTAACTCGAAAGAGAGAGAGAGAGAGAGAGAGAGAGAGAGAGAGAGAGAGAGAGAGAGAGAGAGAGAGAGAGAGAGAGAGAGAGAGAGAGAGAGAGAGAGAGAGAGAGAGAGAGAGAAAGGGAAAGGATGTGAAGTTGTCTGAGGAGTGCAACTGGAGTTAACCTTTCGCCATTAAAAACGAAGCGACAGTGTAAAAGGAAAGAGATACAAACCCGGAAAAAATAGATATGTGCAGAAATGTACAAGAAAATCCTACGAGTTAAAAGTACAGTAATCACAAGTGTACCACATATAAGGGAAACTGTGTGGTCCGCAAGCATTATAGTAAGTTTGAAACAGTATAGAGAACCACTGCCGCTACTGTCAATAAAAGCACACTAACCACGCCCGAAACGGAAACTTTATGCTTCGTGCGTGCGTTGTGTGGTGCTGTATGGTGGTGAAACATGGGTAGTAGGAAATAAAACATCTACAGAAACACGTGTCAGGAACTCGGAGTGGAGAGGATGGTGTGTAGAGCAACAAAGGGGGACAACGACAAGTGCAAACTTAAGAGGGCGCTGGGTACTGGAAGGGTTGTTAGGTGAAGAGCATGGAGAGGTTAAGGTTGTTTGGACACGCGGAGAGGATGTGTTGAAGTATCTACGTCTAGTG
>NC_137060.1:15702916-15732916 GCF_032717465.1 Coenobita brevimanus | reverse complement strand
AAGACAGACACAAAGGCAGAGGGAGACAGGGAAGGGGACAGAGATAGCATTTGGACAGACAGGTAGACAGACAGGCAGACAGGCAGGCAGGAGGAGAGAGAAATAAGAACAGACAGACAGACAGGCAGGCAGGGAGGAAGAGACAGGAATGAGAAACGATAGATATACATACAGACAGACTGGAAGACGGACAGACAAACACAAATTGAGAAAGAGAGAAAGACAGGTGAAGACAGACACAGACGGAGACAAAGACTATAGAGAGGCAGTCAGGCAACCAAGCAGAAAAGCAGACAGGCAGGCTGAGGCAGACAGATATGAAGGTACTTAATAGCCGAGGCAGTATGAAAGACAGACTGAAAGACAGACGATACAGAGACATGATGCCCTGTTTGTTATGAGGAACGTCTACCAAACTGAGAGAGAGAGAGAGAGAGAGAGAGAGAGAGAGAGAGAGAGAGAGAGAGAGAGAGAGAGAGAGAGAGAGAGAGAGAGAGAGAGAGAGAGAGAGAGAGAGAATCTGGTGCCAGCAAATGGAAAGGAAAAAGAAAACTAAACGAAATGAAAAAATAAAACATTAAAGAATATTGTAATTCATAGCAAGGACATTAATGGAGTTTTTTTTTTTTTTTCAAATTTCTTCGTTCGTCTCCAGTCGGATGATCAAAATTGTTCAGCAATAGTAAGAAAAAATAAATAGTTTTTTTTTTTTTCTAGATATCTGTATATCTTCTGATCGCTTGTGATTTTCCTACTTGATTTACTGCCGTGTTCTTGTGTCTATGTCTTTGTGTCTCGTTTATCATGTACCTCACCGCTAAGAGAGAGAGAGAGAGAGAGAGAGAGAGAGAGAGAGAGAGAGAGAGACCTTGAAGAGTCCAAGTTTGGTTAGATAAGGCTAGTTTGAAATAGGCTAGCAAAAATGATTAGGTGATGATTTAGATTAAACACATTACCATTAATCAAGTTAATGTACAAGTAGTTAGGTAAGATTATAGATGGAAATGGTAGTAAAGACTGGATCAATATACCAAAGAATTAATGGAGTTAGATGAATAAAATGCCTAACTCGAATATGGAAACTAATGATTTAATCACAGCATTAAGTTGACAACAAACACATACGTATATACACACAGGTACACAGAAACATACGTAGATATACACAGATACACAGAAACACATACGTAGATACACACACACACACACACACACACACACACACACACACACACACACACAGAAACACACGTAGATACACATACATAAACAAAAACAAACGATAACAGTTGCAACTCCTTCAGCATGGCTAACAAAATGATCGGCTGTGCTGTGCCAACCCCTTCCCCCTCCCTCCCCCAAGAGTGTGACGGGCAGTGTTCACCTTATAACCCCCCCCCCTACACACAGAGAATAATGGTTTACCTGTTTACCTTGTTAGTGGTGCTGACTCCTTGCAAAACGCCGTGATGCCCACATGCAGACACGCGCTCCCAGGCAGAAGGGCAGGAGTCGCCTCAGCTCACCCTCACTTTCGAAATACCACTCATTTCCATGGCCCTTATCACCTCCACCTTCACTTAATGTCCCGTCCAATGTTCCCTCATCATGATCAGAGTTATTTTATCGCTGTCTGTGTGAAAAAGAAAATTGTCATCACCGTCAGATGGAATAATTTACGACGCAAAGAGGCACCCCTCTAGCAGCAAACTCTCATCCCTTTTCTGTCCAACTCTCTAATGCAAGAGTTAACTGTTACTCCCAGCCCTTCATTTATGCAACAGGTCAACTCTGGAACTGTCTCCCTCTGTCTGTATTTCCTGCTTCCTATTATCTCGTCTTTCAAACGCAGTGTGTCCAGGCATCTCGAAATGATCGGATCCTGAATTTGGCTCTCTCTTGCATTTTGTTTTTCTCTTGGAAGGAACAGTTTTGCGGGCTCGTTGCCTTTGGTTCTTTCTTCCTCACATAAAAAAAAAAATCGTAAACACTCCCCCCTCCTTGACACGTGACAACCTGATTGGCTCCCGAAGCGGGGGGGGGGGGTAGGACTACCAGAAGTCAGTGGTTGATATCTTTCCCATTAAATTTAATAAGTAAATAAATAAATGAAAATGATGTAGAATTTGTCCTAAATATACACTTGGTTATTGATGTAAGATATTGATTTTTATTACGCGCTGTAGTTACTAGTTTACATGGCGTTTCAGACATCCTAAGCGATGTTATCAAACCATGGTATGTTGCCATTACGTAGGATGAACCTTGGGACGCAGAGACACAAGCTCGAGACACGGGATCTTCAAGAAGAAACGAAGCGTGGTGGCGATGCTGCTTCATTACCAGCCTGAGCCTTGTACCGAACACTATGCCTCGCTACCTTTTGTGCCGAACACTGTGCCTCGCTTCCTTTAGTTGATCAAGTGTTTCGGTGGTGTTGTGACGCGTGTGTTACTATTATTTACATTGTGAGTGTATCGCGGTTGTTGTTCCGGAATACCACGAACACTTCTGAGTTTGGTATACGAACACACTCTAAGGCATCGTTTCGCTAAAAAGGTGGGTTAATGAAGGTTCTGTTTAACTCCTCCGGTTTGGAAAGCCTCGACCAAGATGAATAAAACATCTCAAAGTAGCAGAAATAAACTATGGCAAATCATATATGAGTAGATCAGACATTTATACTTTGTTCTTGCTATCTCTTGACTATTTTACTCACCTTATGATAGACATTTCGAGCCCGATCATTGCAAGACGACGCTTCTAACATGAATAAAACTTAGTCGTAGTAAGAATAATAGAAATAATGCGTCTTGGGAGTGAAGGGGTGAAATTTTATGCACATTCCTAACGTGGCCGAAATTTTAATCTTCCAAGTTCAGTAGGTTCAATAATTCAGACTAAACTGAAAATAAATATATGTGCATGAAGGCGGGCAATGTTATCGGGCAGATGATCGGGGGATAAGTAAGGGAAAAATTGCCCGAACTTGACTGGAAAATAATCGATCGGACGTAAACTGAAAATTCTCGACTATTTATGTGTGTCCCAGAATTGTTCCTGAAGTTTTTATTTGAGCCTGTACTGTACTTATTATTATTGTTATTATTATTATTATTATTATTATTATTATTATTATTATTACAGATTTTAGGTTAATTGTTATTCACTTGAAGCATTTTTGTACATTAGTGTACCATGCTTGTACAACATATTTTAGATAGTCTATCTATCTATTGCCAGACACCATAATCCCGCAAAGGCTGGCCATTTGACACTGAGTTAGTTGTTAGATAGACAGATATAAAATGAGCACATATAGGAAACTGTCTTCGGATTAATCAGGACAGTATCTTGTAATGTATGGATATTTCATTTATGCAGTTATAATGAACTGGATGCCAAAAAGGTCTTATTCAAATACCTTAAAAAAAAAATCAAGAGGTAGGCACAAATAAGGAAATATTCTCTTGTCCAACGGATGGATGGTTACGGCGGGTATAATTACAAGCACAAATAATAGATGAGTTAGCGTGTGTCTGTAAGCTTACCTGCATATAAAGAAACTGTATAAGAACTTGCTAAATAACGGTGAGCATTCTTACGGGAAAAATATATGAGGACCGCTAGCACAAGGTTATAATTCTGGGCAGAGATAATGCACAGGTGAACAGTTATTTACTTAGATAAAAAGGTGAGTCGGTTAACTGGCTTCATTATTTGTTATTCGTGTGTGTGTGTGTGTTTTTTTCATACAGGGTTGTGGGTACGGATAAATCATTGTGTAACTACTTATTTATAGACACAGGTAGATGCATTGATGGACAGATACATAGATAGAAAGACAGATAGCCAGATAAATAATACTGATAATTACCCCAACTGCACACGCATACAAAAGAAACCTACCCATCTCACCTTCCTTACCCAACCAACCCTCACCAGAATTTAATATCCTATCCACACACACTACTTCCCCTCCAAAATCCCCTGTAATACACGCCACAGCAGACACACATCCCCCATCTATTAATAAATGCTAAAAATTATGCTTCGACCCACCCATATATCAAACGGGGGGTCATAAAGCCAGAATATTCGAGATGCAAGCTTGTGATTTAGGGAACGTATTGGTGACTTATTGCTTGGGTAGCCTGTGGGGTGGAGGTTGCATACTCATAATCTTTCTCTTCCTTACCCCCTTTTTCTTTACTGATCGTCTCTTTTCCTTGTCCCTCTCTCTCTTTACTGATCATCTTTCTTCCTTGCCCCTATTTCTTTACTGATCATCTCTCTTCCTTACCCATTTTTCTTTGCTGATCATCTCTCTTCCTTACCCTTTTCTCTTTACTGATTATCTCTCTTCCTTACCCCTTTCTCTTTGCTGATTAGCTCTCTTTCTTGCCCCTATTTCTTTAATGATCATCTCTCTTCCTTACCCCTTTTTCTTTACTGATCATCTTTCTTCCTTGCTCCTTTCTCTTACAGATAATCTTTCTTCCTTAGCCCTTTTTCCTTCCTTTTGGCTTTTTTTCTTTCTTCATTGTGTGTGTGTGCATGTGTGTGTGTGTGTGTGTGTGTGTGTGTGTGTGTGTGTGTGTGTGTGATGGGGTCGGGGATATATATTAGTGAGGGGCTCGGTTACTGAGGCCCTTGTGGGTGGGGTGTTAGGGTGTTTGTGTGTGTGTGGGGGGGGAGTGTCAGTGTGCGTGGGTGTTTGTGTGTGTGTGGGGGGGGAGTGTCAGTGTGCGTGGGTGTTTGTGTGTGTGTGGGGGGGGTGTCAGTGTGTGTGGGTGTTTGGGTGTGGGTGTCTGTGTACGTGGGTGGGTGGATGGGTGCATGTGTTTGGATGTGTTCAGATCAACTTGCACTCCCTTAAGATTGTTGGTAATATTAAACTGAAGATTTAAGTTCGAAAACCTCACAAGAGATTGAGGAAATCGTTTGGAAATAGCAAATATACTGTATAAAAACGCACTGGTTGTGAATATATTAACTACAGATTTAAAAGCCAAATAAAGAATAAGATAAAAAAATAAAAAGTGGAATGAGGAGGTAATTTTCGCCTTTATATTGATCTTTTTCTGTTGGGTATTGTTGGCTGGTGATTTATTGCCTGTTTCCAGTTGCTTTTTTTTTTTTTTTTCATGATTTTTCGGTCGTTGTCAGGAGTTCATGATTGTGTTTGAGTACATTTGTTAGTCATCACATTTTTGTTAGTAATTTTCTGTTGCAAATGATGTACTTGTGTCGCTTGGGAGGTTTTCAGGTTATAAAGCCTAATTGCTCTTTTCCTCTTGTTGTATGTCGCTTCGTGTCGTTTTGTTGATTAATGGTGTGTGTGTGTGTGTGTGTGTGTGTGTGTGTGTGTGTGTGTGTGTAACTTTTTTCCGTCGGTAGCGATTGTCTGCATGTCGTGTTGGTCGCTTTCAGATCGTTTTCTTGTCTCCTCTTAGTTGCTGATGGTCGTATTCCTTGTCGCTTCATTAGTTACTTCAGGTGTTGATTTTTCGTTTTGCACGTCTTATTGTTTTTTCTTAAGTTGCTTTAGTTGTCTTTCTCAGATGGTAATGCCTTCTTTCATGTCATGTGATTTGTTGATGGCAGATAAATTGTCGTTTCATGTCTTTTTAGTTGCCTGTTTCAGTAGCTATTCGTCGTTCTGATGTTTTATTTCTCGTTTTTTATGTCATACTGCTGGCTGATTACTTACGGCATGGATGTCGCTTCATGTCGCTCTTTACTTGTAGATATTTTCAAATGATAGTCGCCTTCACTCGTTTATTAGTCGATTTCACGTTTATATAGCCGTTTCATGTAGCAGAAATGGTGGGTTCCAAATGGCAGAGTCGTTTGTGGGTCGTTTTACTGCTTGGTTCATTTACTAAGAAGAGATTTAGGGTCGTTTAATGGGCGTGCAAAGTTGCTTGCAGGTAGATCACAAGCCTTTCTTACATTCACTCATTGCTTTCAGTTACTGGGATATTACTGGCAGTTTTAAAGGCGTTTCCATTTCAGGAAGTTGTTTCTGGTCTTGTGTGTGTATGTATGTGTGTGTGTGTGTGTGTGTGTGTGTGTGTGTGTGTGTGTGTGTGTGTGTGTGTGTGTGTGTGTGTGTGTGTGTGTGTGTGTGTGTGTGTGTGTGTGTGTGTGTGTGTGTGTGTGTGTGTATGTGTGTGTGTGTGTGTGTGTGTGTGTGTGTGTGTGTGTGCACGCGCGCTTTTAATTTTTTATGCTTTAAATCGTTCTCAGGTTTTACAGGGTATTTTCAAATCGTTTCATATTTTTATTAGTTGTTTTCGGTGTTCCGGATAAAGAAGAATTTTTCATAACAAATTAGTTTTTCGTAGCCTTTTGTTTTTGCGCTTTCTTCTTCTATAATTATTAGTAATGGCTGCTTTCAGATCGTTTCCAAATTTAGTGGCTGTCTTCAAGCCACTACAAATTTGTTTTCATGTGGCTTGAAATTTATAGCAGTTATTTTCAGATGATTTCAAGACCAATTGTTGTTTTCCGGTCATTTCCAGTGCTTAGTAGTCATTACCTCTGCCAAGGAGGTTATGTTTTACCCCGCATTGGTTTGTCTGTCTGCCTGTTAGCAGGATTACTCAAAAGTTATGTACGGATTTTGATGAAACTTTATGGCAGGGTGGGCCATGGGCCAAGGGAGAAATGAGTAAGTTTTGGGCCAGATCCGGATCCTGATCCTGAGTATCCCGCACAATATCTCCAAGAATTTTCAATGAATTTCAATGAAACCTTGTCTAAAGGTGTATCATGAACCAAGAAAGAACTGATTAAATTTGGGGGGGGGGGGATCCGGATCCAGGATTGCTCAAAAAGTTATGAACGGATTAAGATGAAATTTTGTGGAAGGGAGGTCCATGGGCCAAGGAAGAAATTATTAAATTTTAGGGCGGATTCTCATCCCGATCCGGAGTATCTCGCACAGTATAATAAAAAGTTCTTAATGAATTTCAATGAAATTTTGTGGATGGGCGGGCCATGGACCATGGAAGAATTGAATAATTTTGGGGGCCGATCCCGATCCCGATCCGGATCTTATACCCACGGATCTGGATCCGGATCCTTTTTAATGGCAATGGCACTGGCGGAGGTATATGCTCTCTGAGAGCTTTCTAGTTTACAAGTATTTCCAGGGCATGGTAGCCTTTAGAAGTGGTTGCCAGTGCAGAGTAGTTGTTGACAAGACTGTTCTACTGCACAGTATCTTTAGGTCTTTTCAGAATGAGATCTTTTCCATTTCTTATTACTAGCAGGCGCCTTCAGTTTTCATTTTCGTTTTCTTAGTTATTTCTGGTTGTTTTGCAGTTACTCATACGGTAGTTGTTTTACGTTCCTGTAATTTTTGGTTGAACTTTTTTGTGACTTCAGTGTCTATTTCATGTCTTTTTCCTAATCTAATGGTGGATGTCAAGGTGTGTGTGTGTGTGTGTGTGTTGTGTGTGTGTGTGTGTGTGTGTGTGTGTGTGTGTGTGTGTGTGTGTGTGTGTGTGTGTGTGTGTGTGTGTGTGTGTGTGTGTGTGTGTGTGTGTGTGTGTACCTTTTATCAGTCGCTTTCATTCATTGGTAGACGTCTTGCAGCTAGTCTTATAATTATTATCACTGGTCAGTGGTTCACTCTGTCTCTGTCTCTGTCTCTCTGTCTGTCTGTCTGTCTGTCTGTCTGTCTGTCTCTCTCTCTCTCTCTCTCTCTCTCTCTCCCCCTCTCTTCCAGATTGGATCACTTGTAGATCCTCCATTGAAGTTTCCCCAGTGTTCACGAGAGAGAGAGAGAGAGAGAGAGAGAGAGAGAGAGAGAGAGAGAGAGAGAGAGAGAGAGAGAGAGAGATGAGGTGGGATGAGAGTTAGGAATGTGAAGGGTGGCAGTGACCTACCGCCTCTCTCTCTCTCTCCCTCTCTCTTCCTCTTCTTCTTCTTCTTCTTCTTTTTCGTCTTCGTCTTCCTTCTCCTCCTCCTCTTTCTTCTGCTCCTCCTCTTCCTCTCTACTCTGTAACAAAACAGCCTCGAAAGGACCACTAAGGTCTGTTGCTGTTTGCTTTCCTTTTGTATTCCTCCTCCTTCTCCTCCTCCTCCTCCTCCTCCCCTTTTTAATATTATCCAACCTTACAACAAACAGCCTCGAAAGGACCAATAGGACTTTTGCTGTCTGCTTTCCTTTGTACTCCATTGTACTCTCCACCTCTTCTTTACTTTTTATTATCATTTCCATGTTACTTCAAGTCTTCTCTGTCAGATTTCCCCTCCCTTACCCTCTACCTTTCCCCGTCTTCTCTACCCTTCCTCATCTAACCTCTCCCTCTCCCCTCCCTCTCCCCTCCCCTCCCCCACCCCTCTAATCTTTCCCTCCCTCCCTCGCCCCTCTATCCTGTCCTCATCGTCCTTCTCTTATTTCCTACTTTCTCCACCCCTCTCTCACCCCCACATTATCTTCCCTCACAACTTGCATCCCTCAGTCCTCTTAGCTCCTCATCTCTTCCCCTTTCACCCCTCTTCTTTCCCTCTTTCATTCTCTTCTTCACCTTTCTTTCCCTGACTTCTCACCTCTCCCTTACCCCTCTTCCCTGCTTCTTTCCTCACCCCTCCCACACCCTTCGTCCCTCCCCATTTCCTCACCCCTCCCTCACTCTTCGTCCCTCCCCCTTTCCTCGCCTTCCCTAACCCTTCTTCTTCATTCTTCCCCTCTCTTCCCCTCACTCTTTCCTTCATCCCCTTCCCTCCCTTACCCCTCACCCACCCCGTCCTCCTCTCTACATCCTTCACCTCTCTCTTCCTTCACCCTTCTTACCTTCTCCCTCTCTTCCCTCTCCTCCCTCACTCTTCTTCTCTCCGTCCTTCACCCTTTTCCCTCATCCTCACCCTCCTTCTCCCTCACCCTCACCCTCCTTCTCTCCGTCCTTCACCCTTCTTCTCGCTCATCCTCACCCTCCTTCTCCCTCACCCCGTCACCCATGGCCGACACCACAAAGCCCAGCCTATGACATATTTCCCTAAACACCACCTCTTGCATAAATCATCACCATCATCTTCTTTGTTCTTCCTCTTCCTCCTCTTCTTCATTCCTCTTCCTCCTCTTCCTTTTTCTCCTCTTCCTCCTAATTCCCTTATCATTCCTCCTTCCTCCTTCCCTTCCTATATTTTCTTCTTTCTACTCTTTCCCTATAAGTCTTTCTCCTTCCTTCTCCTCCTCTTCTCCTTTCTTCCTTCTCCTTCCCATCTTTATCCATTTTCCTCTTCCTTCTACGCCTCATCACCCTCTATTTCATCTTCTACTCTCGTCTCTTCATCTTCGTCTTCCATCTCCTCCATTTGTTCTTTCCTGTCCTTTTCCTCTGGTTTCTTCTTTTTCTTCTTCTTCCTCCTCCTCCTCCTCCTCCTCTTCTTCTAACTCCGTGGTATCAGTCACCATCAGCGCTCATCCCTTTTTTCTTATTAATTTTCTTCACTTCATTCTTCCTTCTCATCCTCCTCCTCCTCATCATCATCATCCTGCCTACATCCTAATCTACCTGTCCTTTATCATACCTTTATGTATGGTGTATCTTGTATATTCTCTCTCTCTCTCTCTCTCTCAAAACCCCTGTGATCCTCACGTATGTTATGAGAGAGTAAACCTTTCTATTAAATCATCAGCAGAAAAAAGAGCACGTAAGGTCTGTGTGGTCCGAGAATTTATGTAACTGAATATATGTATGTACTAGTCAGGGCCACAAGCTCAAAGGCCTAAAAGCTACGCAGATGAGCACCGAGGCTAAGCGTCCGATGGCGTCTGACTCATTTTCTTTTTCTTTTTTTTTTCTTTTTTTTGGCATTTTCTCTTTACAAGCCCTTTTATTTTCTTTTTTATTATTTTTTATGTTTTGAGTTTAGTTATCAGCTGTTTTCTGCTTTATATATACATTTCTTTCTACATTTCATTCTTTTCCCTTAAATATTGTGATTTTTATTTTTATTATTGTTTTATTTATGTCACCGTCTTTACATTGTCTTTCAAGTCCATTTATTCTGTGTTTTCTCTGGTATCATTTGTGTTGGTCTTCCTTTTATCTTGAGCTGGCTAAGTTTGGGGCTCTGTTTACCTCTTAAGTGCTCTCTCTCTCTCTCTCTCTCTCTCTCTCTCTCTCATCTCCCAATGTATCTTTATCTCAGATACACAAACAGACACAAACACTTGCACACAGACACACACACACACACAAACACTTGCACACACACACACACACACACACACACACACACACACACACACACACACACACACACACACACACACACACACACACACACACACACAAGCACTTGCACACACAGACACACACACACACACACACATACACGCACATACAAGCAAGTCTTCAATGAATTATGCATGCTGTACTCAGGTCACAGGATGTGTAGGTATTGTCTCTCTCTCTCTCTTTCTCTCTTTCTCTCTCTCTCTCTCTCTCTCTCTCTCTCTCTTATTCTTTGCTCTTCTTTAATCTTCGCTTCTTTCCTCTTTCCCCTTTTCCTTCCTTCTCGTCACTCTTCTCTTCTCCTTCCTTCCCTCTTCTCTTCTCATTTCCTTCTTCCTCCTCCTTTTTACCTTCTTCCATATCTCTCTACATTCTCATCGCTGCCTCCTCTCCTCATTTCTTCCCTCCCTCAATCTGTCCTTTTCTCCCTCTCTCCTTCTTTGTCCCCTCTTCACGTGTTCTCTCCTTTCTCCCTCCTCCTCCACCTCCTCCCCTTACTCTTCTCTTCCTCCTTCCCTCCTCTTCCTCTTCCACTGCACGTAGCCTCCCTCTTGAATCTTGCATCACCAGTCTTCCACATTTCCATTTATTCTCTCTCTCTCTCTCTCTCTCTCTCTCTCTCTCTCTCTCTCTCTCTCTCTCGCCATTTTTCATTTTCTTATGTCATTATTAGTATTTTTCTTCTTTTTCTCTCCTTTTCCATCTCACTGAAATTTGAACTTAGTTACTGCATTACTTTCTGTTAATACTGTATGTTTAGAAACTGAACTTTTTATGCTTACGTTCTAACTTTCCCATAAAATTTTCACTAGAATTTTGTTCCACGCAAAGTGCTGTTTATCTCTGTTAAATATATCTGTATGATCGTCACATATCTCTATATACGTACATGCATACATGCATATAATATTACATACGTGGATGCATTTATACAGTACACACATACTTACATAATCGTACTTACATATATGGATGCAAACATACATACATACATTAATACACACATTCAGAGATTCATTTATACATACTTACATACATTCTTACATACATACGTACATACGGAGTGGTGTGGAAGGATATATGGACAAATAAATGTATCAATTAAGGTTTTTGGTGTTAAAGGCTGGTGTTATGCGGAAAAAATCTCTTTCAGATGGTTAGGCCAAGTGAAGTAAATGAAGAATGAGAGACTGAGTAGGAGAGTGTGGACGAGTGAGGCAGGCTGGGGGAGAAGGAGAGGGAGAACGAGGTGGAGAGTTTTTAAAGAACATGGTTAAGAATTTAGTGATGCAGGGAAAAATAAAAACAAGAAATAATTTGGGGGAATTAGGGTAAGTGGGGAGAATGGAGGATGAGAGACTGACTAGGAGAGTGTATGAGGAGGAGGAGATGGACAGCAGTAAGATGGAGAGGTAAGATGAGAGGATATAAAAAGGGGAGGGTGGTGACCCGTGGGAAGAGGGATCGTTACTGAGTAGGGATAGTCGAGCCTATTCCACACTACATGCAGCGTCAGCCAGTAGACAGGTAGACAGACAGACAGAAAATAGAAAGATAGACAGATAGACGGACAAACTGATACATAGACAGACAAAAAATTAAATAGTCAGACAGACAGACAGGCAGACAATTTTCTATATGCGAGAGATAGAGACAGGGAGACAGATGGATATACAGACAGACAGGAACGTGGAGAGAGAGAGAGAGAGAGAGAGAGAGAGAGAGAGAGAGAGAGAGAGAGAGAGAGAGACAGACAGACAGACAGACAGAGACGCTTATTAAGTAGATATCCCTTGAGTTTCAACATAAAGTTCCAGTCAAAATTACACCAACAAAATACAAGAGAGATTCCTAGGAGTCGTATTCTAAATGGCGTCTAGGAATGTACTCAGCTGTTTTCTCTTAGCGATTTACTGTGGTTTAATTTGCATAAGACATCTCTTCCTTGATGATTTAATTTGCGGTTTTACGTTTTAAAATTCTCCTTTTTGGTGTTCCTCTCTCTCTCTCTCTCTCTCTCTCTCTCTCTCTCTCTCTCTCTCTCTCGACGCAGTTTGTAGCAATAATATACAACACGATACATCATTAATACCACAAGACATTAAGGTGCAGTGTACAAAATAAATCGCTGAGAGAGAGGTGTTACGAGGCCTCCAAAGCTTCTTACAATACGACCTTAAGCTCATTAGCGTACGACCTCGAACTATTATTAGCTAATGGTATTTATTAGCTATTTTGTTGCTAATTAGTACGACCTCCAGTTGTTAATACTTCAAGGATGAATTGATTAAACTCTCTCTCTCTCTCTCTCTCTCTCTCTCTCTCTCTTAAAATTTTCTCTGGAATTTTTTTTTTGTTATGCTACGTGCAAGGAGGGCAAAGATGGGGCCAAAGACATCTCGGAGGAGGGGGGGGGAGGCACAGAAATGATAGGAAGTGGAATATTGATAAGAAATGGAATATTGATAAGGAAATGAACCTTGATAAACTCTATCATTTATTTGGAACACTTTACCCCCCAAAAAACGAAATTTCAACTAGAGGAGGGGAGCATGGGGGGGGGATCCAAACCCCTCCCCTCCTCCCCCCTCCCCCCCCGTACCTGCGTCACTACCTATAGATTATTTGATTGAGGTTAGGAAGGAATTCTTTCAGTAAACTTCTCTGATCTGGCGACCTTGTTTTTCATATATTTCTCTTTATTTTTACGGATTTTATACATTTTATACATTTTTATACATTTTATTACATGTTATACATTTTATAAATTTTTTACATTTTATACAAATTTATACATTTTATTATTTTCATACATTTTATACATTTTTATACATTTTATTACATTATATACATTTTTTATATATTTTGTACATTTTATTTATTTTCAAGCATTTTATACATTTTATACATTTTTATAGATTTTTTTTTGTACTTTATACTTGCTACCTTCTTAGAGTTATATTTACCTTAAAGTAAGAAATAGGACTCTGAAGGGGTTTATGGAGGCTATTTTTGACCCCTTCACTACAGATGATTCATTTTGAGTTGGTAAAATCGTCTGAAGGTAGTAAGGTTAAAATTTGAAAGAGATGCGTCATTGGAGTGAAGTGGTTAAGGGCAGCTCAATTATGACGTCATGGCACTGAAAGGTTTCTAGTGTAATATGCAAGAGAGAGAGAGAGAGAGAGAGAGAGAAGGAAATAGTGAGACATGGAAAGCTGGGTAGATAAAACAGGTGAGGCAGGAGGTACAGAGAGGCAGAGTGAGGCAGGGTAAGGCGGGGTGAGGCAGGAAAAAGTTGGTGCAAGGATAGGTAGGTGGAGGGAGGAGGCAGGAAGGCAGGGATAGGTAGGGGAAAGAAGGCGGTGGAGAGGCAGGGAAAGTCAGTTATGGGCGGGGTAGAGAGAGGCAGGTTTAGGCAGGGAGTAGAGAAGCAGGATAAGACAATGGGAGGCAGGGGAATGGTGAGACAGTGTTAGGCAGGAGACAGAGAGGCAGAGTGAGGCAGGGAACGGAAATGCAGGGTGAGAAAGTAGGGATAATGAGGCAGGGTGAAGCAGTGGTAGGATGGGGACAGGGAGACAGGGGGAGGCAGGGGGCAGGGAGGTAGGGTGAGGCTGGAGATGGAGAGAGAAAAAGTTAAACAAGTCCTAGAGATACAGAGTGTTACAATAGAGAGGGTTGTAGGGTGGAGGGTGGTTGGGGAGAGTGGCAGGGTGAGACAGGAAACAGTATGATGTAGGAGTAGGGTGAAGCAGGTGCAAGGGTGAGGCAGGTGCAAGGGTGAGGCATGTGAAAGGGTAAAGCAGGTGAAAGGGTGAGGCAGGTGCAAGGGTGAGGCTTGTGCAAGGGTGAGGCGGGTGCAAGGGTGAGACAGGTGCAAGGGTGAGATGGTGCAAGGGTGAGGTAGGTACAAGGGTGAGGCATAGGCAGGGGTGATGCAGGTTCAAGGGTGTGGTAGAGGCAAGGGTGTGGTAGAGGCAAGGGTGATACAAGAGTTAGGGTGAAGTAGGTGCTAGGGTGAGGCAGGTGTTAGTGTGAGGCAGGTGCTAGGGTGAGGCAGATACAAGGATGAAACAAAAGTTAGGGTGAGGCAGATGCAAGAGTGAAGGGATGTTAGGGTGATGCAGATGCTAGGGTGAGACAGATGCAAGGTAAGGCAGATGCAAGGGTGAGATAGAAGGCAGGACTTAGAGAAGTGGGGTGAGGCAGGAACAATGGTGAGGCAGGTGGAGCAGCCAAGTAGGTGAGAGAGACAAAGGGCACAACAAGGCAAGACAGGCAGCACAGGTGGTGAGGCAGGATTAGGAAGGATTAGGCAGGAGGTAGCATGCCAGGTAGCGTAGGCAGAACGGGAGAGGAAAAGAGGAGGATCGGTCAAGAGGCAGATCTCGAGAGGGAGGCAAGAGAAAGGTTGAAGGAGGCAGAGTTAGGCAGGAGGCAGAGTTAGGCAGGAGGCAGAGTTAGGCAGGAGGCAGAGTTAGGCAGGAGACACGGTGAGGATGGAGACAGAATCAAGCAGAAGGCAGAGTGAGGCAGGAGACAGGGTGAGCCAGAAGACAGGGTAAGACAATGGACAGAGTGAGGCAACTGACAGGGTAGGCAGAAGACAGGGTGAGACATTAGGCAGGGTTAGGCAGGAGACAGGGTGAGGCATGAGGCAGGGTGAGGTAGTAGAGAGTGTGAGACAGGAGGTAGGATGAGGCAGGAGGCGAGGCAGGCCAGGTGCAGGGAGGCGGTAATGAGGCATCAGTATTCCGACCACAGGTGAAGCCTCCCCCCGTCTGCCTCTCCTCCCTCCTGCCTCCCCTTTGCCTATCCATCCTCACCTCTCCCCTCCTGCCTTACCTATGCCTCCCTCCCCTATCCCTCCCAGCCCTACCTCTTTCTCCCTTTCTCTCACTACCACACTGTCCTCCTCTCTCTCACTTTCTCTCCCTGCCTCTCAGCTTCACCCTATACATGTCCCTTTAACTCTTCCCTCCCTACCTATCTATCTACCTGCCTCCCTTCCTTCCCTCCCTCCCTACCTTACCCCTTTGACCCCTTCCTCTTTCTGCCTTCCTCCCCTGCTTCCCTTCCTGTAAGAGTCCTCTTTCCTCTCTCTCTCTCTCTCTCTCTCTCTCTCTATCTATCTATCTATCTGCCTGTCTATTTAAGTTAAGGGTGAGGTGGGGCAGGTGTGGATGAAGAAGGGAAGATTCACCAGGGGTAGGGTAAGGCAGGGTTGAGGCAGGATAAGGCAGGGATGAGGCAGGGTGAGGCAGGGATGAGGCAGGGTAGGTCTGGGTGAGGCAAGGGAAGTCTATTGAGCCAGAGATGGGGAAGAATGGGTTAGGCAGAAAGGGGGGAGGTAAAGAGAGGCAGGGCATGGCAAGGTAAGGCAGGGTAAGTGTGGGTAAGGCAGGGAAAGAATGCAGTAAGTGAGGCAGGGGTAAGGAAGGGTGATGAAAGGATGAGGCAGGGTAAGGCAGGGCAGGTGAAAGGATGAGGCAGGGTAAGGCAGGGTGAGGCAGGTTAAAGCAAGGTAAGGCAGGGTTAGGAGGGAATGAGACGGGGTAAGGCAAGGGTAAAGCAAGGTAAGGTAGGGGTGAGAGAGGGTGCGACAGAGTGAGGTAGGGTAAGGCAGAGGAGGGCATGGGTAAGGCAGGAGTGAGGCTGGGTTAGGAAGGGGTGGGAAGGCTAAGGTTGGGACGGGTACGGAAGGGTAAGGAGGGGTAAGGCAGGGTGCGAATGGACGAGCCAGGGTAAGACAGGAATGAGGAAAAGTGAGGCAGAGGTAAGGCAGGGTGAGTCAGGAGTGAGGCAGATCAAGACATGGTGAAGAAAGGCAAGGCAGAGTTAAGGCAGGGGTGAGACAGGATGAGGCAGGGAAGGTGTAGATAAGATGGGTGAAGCAGTGTTAGGAAGAGACACGAGAGGCACAACAGAAGGTAAGGCAGAGATGAGGCAGAGTAAGGTACAGTAAGGATGGGTAAGGTAGGGGTGAGGCAGAGTAAGGCTGGGATGAGACAGGGTGAGGCAGGGTGTGAGGCAGGGCAGGTGTGGGTGCCTGAGGGGCCCCAGGTGGGATGGACCTCGTAACAGTGATGCACCCACAAATCTACTCTCTTCTGCCTCCTCCCTTCCTCTGTCCTCTCTTTTTCTCTCTTCCTCTCCTCTCCTCTCCTCTCCTCTCTTTTCCTTCTTTTTCTTTCCTATCCTCATTTCTCTCTTCCTTCTCTTTTTATACCCTCTCTTCTTCTCTCTTCCCTCTTCTTCTTCCTTCTTTCCTTCCTTTTTCTTTCTTCTCCTCCTCTTCTTCCTTCCTTCCTTACTTCCTTCTTCTTTCTCCTCTCCTTCGACTTCCCCATTCCCTACTCTCCCTTCTCCTCTCTTCTCCTCTCTCTTCATCTTACCTCCTTCTCTTTCTTTTCTCTTTCTTTTTTCTCTTCTTCCTCTCTCTTTCTTTCTTCCATTTTCTCTGATGCTTCTTCCTTTTTGAATCTCTCATTTCTTCTTCTCTTCTCTCCTGTTCTCTTCATGCACCAATAAATCTTCTCTCCTTTTTCTACTTCCTTTTTCTTTCCTCCTGTTTTATTCTCTCTCTCTCTCTCTCTCTCTCTCTCCAACTCTCTTTCCTTCCCCTCATTCCTGTTTCAGCTTACAATCTTTTCTCGTCTCTTCATCCACATCCTGTCTTATTCTCTCTTACTCTTTTCTTCCTTCTCTCCCCCTTTCTTCTCTTCCTACTCTCCTCTCCTTTCTTTTCTTGTCTTCTTTCTGTCTCACCCTTTTCTATGGTTTTCTTCCTCTCTCTTTCCTCCTTCTTATTCATCCATTCCTTCATCATCTTTTTTTCTGTCTTTTTCATCCATTTTTTCTTATTGATCTTTCTTAGCTATTCATTTTATCTTCATTCTTCTCTTTCCATTCTTCTTCCTCTATTCTTCCATCATATTCCTTTTCCTTCTTCACTCTTTCCCTCCTTCCTGACTTCCTTCCGTACTTTCTCAGTCCTGATCTCTCTCTCTCTCTCTCTCTCTCTTTCTCAAAACGATGAAGGTTCTAGACAGGGATAGTTCTAACCGTAGATTTTATTACCGTACTGGTGTTGCGTACGATGATGATGATGTTGGTGATGATGATGGACATTGCTTATTATTATTATTATTATTATTATTATTATTATTATTATTATTATCATCATCATCATCATCATCATCATCATCATCATTATTTGCACTATTATATTGTTATCACTATTTATTATCACTACTATTATTATTATTATCATTATTATTATTATTATTATTATTATTATTATTATGGCACCTGGTGGTTTAGTGGGTAATTGCAGCGCTCCAATCGGATTGAGCCAGTGAAGGTTTATATCCGAGGGATGGTTGGGGTTTATTGCTCACGTAATGCCACTCAGGGATGAGTGAGGCTGGTCACTCTCATCTTAAATGTCAGAACCAACATGCCTAGCCCCGGGCTTCTACGCTCCCCATGGGGCAAGGTAGAATTGGATGATGGATGGATGGATTATTATTATTATTATTAGTAGTAGTAGTAGTAGTAGTAGTAGTAGTAGTAGTAGTAGTATTACTATTATTATTATTATTATTATTATTATTATTATTATCGTGTGTGTACGTCGTGATTTTCAACTTCATTAAGCGGAGGGACTGAAAGTAGACAAGGAAAATTCTCTGTCACGCTTCACTGCCTGTTCTAAATAGTCAGCCTCAAATGAATAAATAAATAAATAAATAAATAAATAAAATAAAAGTTCTAGGTCTGGTAGTTCTGGAAAATTAGTGTTAATATATTTATTTTGAAGACTCATTACATATAGATTGTAATTTATTTATTTATATATTCATTATAATATTTTCTTATGATTACTCCTCCTCCTCCTACTACTACTACTACTATTGCTACTACTGTTACGACTACTACCGCTACTACTACTAGTACTACTACTACTACAACTACGACTACTACTACTGCTACTACTACTTCTGCAATTATTATGGTTATTATTATTATTTTTATTATTATTTTATTATTTTTATTCTTATTTTGTTGTAATTCCAGTATCTTCTTTCCTTCTCGTAACATGAATTACAGTAATGCTTGTAGTACCGTAGTTGTTACTGCTGCATTTTTTCCTCTGCTCTTGGGATGTGTCGTATTAATATTCCTTACATTCTCTTCCCCATAATAAATTCAGTGTTTCTTACTCTTATGTTCCTCTTCCTTTCTCCCTCGCTTCTTTATACCTTATTTCAGTTTCAGATATTAATTTTCCCAGATTTTTTCCTTATTTTTTCTGATTTTACTTTCTTAAACCGATTTTGAATTTTCCCTTTGCGTCACTCCCATCATGGTTTTATTTTTTCCCCGTAAAATTTATCTTCCATATATTTTTTCCCTTTTTTTCCATGATGAAAAAATTTTAGTTTCACTGTAATCCATAATGTTTTGAAGCATTTATTTTCTTCTTTTTGATTTTTTACTTTTTTTACTTTTTGAACAACGTCATCATTATTCTTTTAAATTTTGACTTTTAAATATTTTGCCCATTTTTTTTCATATATAATGTATGATTCATGGTTTCTTGGGAGACTTTTGACAGGTGTTCCATCATAATTTCTCTACGCTTGCCGGTCAGAGGACGAAAAAAAAGAAAAGAAAAAAGAAAAAAGTAAAAACGAAAAAGAAAACATTTACCTTCCTTGGCTTTTTTTTTTTTTTTTTTGCATTTTTCAGTAATGGGTTTTTCCTTTTCTACATTTTTGGTGGAGTTTTAAGTAGTATTTAATGGTTGTCTTTTTTTTATTTTTTTTTATTAATGGTAGAAATACTTAATAACGTTTTTAAAATTGGTCTTCGAGTTTCCTTCTCTTATTTATTTTTTTCCCCTCATTCTCATTAATTTCTTCAAAATATTGGCGTCTTTCCATGTATTCTCCCTATTTCCTGACGATTTTTTTCAGCTTGGGGGATTTTTTTTTTTCGCACAGGAAGGGTTAAATTTATTCTTTGATTCCTTTTTTATTAGAGGGATTTTCCTAAGCTGCATATGATTGTGAGGAGACAGGGGAAAAAAGGAAATGGAAATATGTAAATAAAATGAGTTCTCGAGTTGATGAGGCTGGAGATAAATAAGTAAATGAATTCTTGAGCTGAAGAGGCTTTATCATGCTGTTATTGCGGGTGCGAAAGCTGGTCGGAGATAACGATGATGATGATGATGATGATGATGATGTAATTAGAATAGGGACGTTCTCGGGCTGAAGAGATTTTTCTTATGTTTGTCTGAGTGGGAAAAGAGGTACGGAAGCTGATGACGATGATGATGATGATGATAATAATAATAATTATAATAATAATAATAATAATAATAATAATAATGATAATAATAATATAATACGTTAGCTGTAATAATATACACATTTTTTTTTTTAATCAGAACACACTCAGGGGTGCGTATCGTCTTCCTACTGTATTCCATTTAACGTCAGTCGATTTTATTCAGCTGATAGTAAGCCACAGGAGCCTACGAATTTCGCTAACTGGTATCATTAACCCTCTAATGCTTGGAACAACTCTAGGACTTTTTTTTATGCTACTCTATTCACTTCCAGATGATTTTATTTAGTTGAAGGTGGATGGAGGGACCCAAGAACATTACTTCTGTCCTCATGTACCCTCTCACCCTCGGAACAACTCTCACAGTCTATCCCATGCCCGCCAAACAATCAATTTAACCAGGAGCGGATAGGGTTGTTATTACTATCATTGTTAACTCTCTTATCATCCAAACAGCGATAGGATTTTTTTCTAATTAACACCAGACAATTTTCTTCAGCTGGGAGTGAGTCATAGAAGCCTGAGGGTGTTAATACTGCCCATCATCCCTTTACTGATATTTGAAGAATGAAATGTTACCTTCCCTTAAATTTCAGTGTGGAAAAGTAGAAAGACTTTTTTTTTTTTTAAACTTTCGTGTTAGGAATTACTCCTACCGGTACGTATTTTACTTTATTCTATTTTATTTATCCGTTTGTTTAGTAGGGATAATAGCAATTTAAACGTCATTATGAGATAATTATTTGCCTCCATCCTCCCCTTCAAGAAATTTTTGGTCAACAGAATATAATAAAAAAAAGTAATTTTAGTGACTGGGGTGATGGATATATATATATATATATATCTATATATATATATATATATATATATATATATATATATATATATGCTTTCTTACATCTAGGACGAAAATTTTATTAAATCGTGCGACGCTAGCCACAATCGTCATCGTAGCTGAGAGAAAGCTTAATTCTCTCTCTCTCTCTCTCTCTCTCTCTCTCTCTCTCTCTATATATATATATATATATATATATATATATATATATATATATATATATATATATATATTGTTGAAGTTGTGATTAGTTTTGCGATGGAGATTACTATTATTATTATTATCATTATTACTATTATTATTATTATTATTATTATTATTATTTTTATTTTTATTATTATTGTATTATCATCATCATCATCATAATCATCATCACTGCCATTATCATTATGCTTCTGATATTATTCTTTTTCGCAGTCTTGAGTTCACTGTTACCATCACAGTGCTATCTCAGTTGCAATATTTCTACAGAATTTTTATTTTCGTATATAAGTATTCATTTTAGCTTCAAAATTGTTTTAAGATTTGCTTTAAACTGTATAGAAGAATATAGTAACGGATATATAGATTGCTAAAAAGACAGACAGACAGACAGGTAGATATAAATAGACAGATAGAGATGGATTAATAGACAGATAGAGATAGATAGGGAGAGATAAGAAGACAGAGAGAGAAAGAAGTAGACAGAGAAAACATATAGACAGACAGACAGATAGAGAGATAGATAGACAGAAACCAAAGGACGGAAACAGACAGAGAAGCAATGACAGACAGAGACAAAGACAAAGGAACAGAAACAGACAGAAAGGCAAAGACAGACAGACAAAAAGACAAACAGACAGAGATGTACAGATTTTCAGACAGATGGAACTGACCTACAGATAGACAAACAGACTTACAATGTTATACCGACACACATGCATACTGACGAAGGCAGGTAGATAGAAAGATAGACAGAGAGAAATGGATAGATCTCACCTCTCCCTGCCCTTTTCTGACGTACCCAAAACCTGGATGAAAATTGCTGGGGAATTTTCTTTTTTATATTCTTTTTCTTTTTTCTTTTTTTTCTTTTTTTTTTGCTCAGTGAGACTTCCGGAAATTCCAGTAGTTTATTTTTTATTTTTATTTTTTTGCCTAGCTGTCCGGTTCATCTTCTTTTAGGGTTTTGTTTTTATTACCATTTTTATTAATTTTATTTTTGCTATTTTTTTGCTTATTTCCTTGAGTTTCATTTTCTTTATTTCCTGATTCATATATTTCTTTTTTTTATTTTTTCGCTTTTCTCTTTCCTTTCCACCAAATTTTCTGTATATTGTCGCTTTCCACTTATTCCAATTCTTATCTTTTTCTTTTTTTCTCATACGCTTCTCTTAACCCCCAGGCTCCTATAGCTCACTCTCAGCTGAATAAAATCGTCTGGAGTTAGTAGGAATAGAATACTTAAGTTGTACTGAATATCAGATAAATTATTTTGTATCTCATTTATTTTTTTTTATTTTTTTTTATTCATTTTGGATTTGTTTGTCGTTTTTAATTTTCTCTCTTATTTGTATTTGTTTTATATTTTTCTTAATCTTTTTATTGTTTTCTATTGTTTTTATCTACTCTATTTCCTTTCTTTCGTTCTTGCTCACTTTGTTTTTGGGTAATACTTCTCCTTCCCTTATGTTTTCTTATTTTTTTCTGGATCCATCCCACCTCGTGTATCTCCTCGAAAATTGGTTGGGTTCACGATCATGTATTTCTCTCTCTCTCTCTCTCTCTCTCTCTCTCTCTCTCTCTCTCTCTCAGAAAATATGGTTAGGATGAGGGTGATAATCATGATCATGTTCATGATCCTGATGGTGACGATGATCAGCCATAATGATTATATTCATATTTTCATTCTGAAGTCTTAATATTGTTAACATTTTTCCTCTTTTTCCTTTAAGTTACACCTCACTCATATCATAAATTTCTTGTGAAAGTCTCTCACTCGTTCTCTTAGTCATTCTCTTTTATTGCGCCTCCAAGAGTTCCTCGTGAAATTTCTGTTGTCGATAAGCTTTGTCTGTATTTGCAAAATTTGCCTAAATAGGCTATGTCTTTACTGTGTCCTTTTCATAGTAATTCGTTTGATATATCTATATCTATCTATCTATCTATGTATCTATCTATCTATCTATCTGTCTGTCTATCTGTATATATATATATATATATATATATATATATATATATATATATTGCATTCCTACCTGGCTGAAAGCACTATCCTAGATATAATCAAGAACAGGCCAGAGACCATCATATAGTATACAGGAATGAGTAACTCATAATATTTCACCTGAACAACATTACTGATGTAATGCAGGCGGTACTGTCCCTTGCAATTACCTCCTATTTGTAATTGGTATATCACAGATAAGATATTATCGCAACAATGTCAGTGATATCATGCAGGCTGGCCCTAGCCCTGTAATTATCGCCTATTATAAACTGGTATATCATAGGTAGGGTATTGCCTCAACAGCGATTTGATACTGGCGGTACTGTCCCTTGCAATTATCAGTGTTTGCAATATTCTCATACATTAATACGTGGACCCAATGATGTTGAATTAAAAGTGAGTAGTGAAACATGAAAAGGAATCTAGCAAAATACTACGAACGCAAACTTAAAAGTGCTGAAAGAGAGATGGAAATGATTCTGCCAGATGTCATAAGAGATAAAAAGAGAGCTTCATGGAGAAAGGAACAGACAAAGACAGAAGACATAATTACCACAGTCAGAAGGTGGAAGTGGAAATGGGCAAGTCACATCCTTCATGAAACAGATACCAAGAGATAACAGACGGTCAGCCATGATAAATAAATAGGATCCCAGTGATGGAGTGTGAGGAAGAGACAGATACTGAAGAGGGAGAGATGAAATTCACAGCTCATCACATCGAAGGAAATGCTTTAATAGTCAGTAGTGGGTCTCCGTAAATCAAGATGACAGAGGGCTTTATCTGCCATTGGGCTGCGTTAGTTTGATGATGATGATGATTATTATTAGAGAGAGAGAGAGAGAGAGAGAGAGAGAGAGAGAGAGAGAGACATTTCTATTATTATCATGGCCAAATTACACTGCAAGCATTTTAAGGTCTGTTTGGTATGCGTATCTCATTCCCTCCATTCTCTCCATCTCTCACCTTTTCTCTCTTCGTCATTTTCCCTCCGTTATCATCTTCCTCTCCATCTCCCTCTTCATTCATCACTTACCTCCCTCCCTCCAATCATCACCCCCTTCATTATTCTCTTATCTGCCTCTTATTTCTCTCTCTCTCTCTCTCTCTCTCATTCTTTGTCCCTCCCCACCCCCATAACTCCATGCCTCTCCTTCTTCCTACCATTCTTCCCCCTCCCTTATTCTCTTGCTCCCCCCTCCCTTCCCCTTCTCCTCTCCTCACCTTCTGTCTCCCCTCCCACCCCACACCTATCTCCCCACCCCTATCCCCTCACCTCTACATCGCCCTCCCCAGCTTCCCCTCTCCTCTTCTCAACCACCTCAAGCTCTCCCCCCTCCTCTCACTTCCCCAACCCCCTCCCTCCCCCCACTTTTATCCTTCCACTCCACTCTCCCTTCCTTCAACAATTTAACCCCACACTCCCCACCTTCTCCTTCCCCTTCTTCTCTCCACGCTTCCCTCTTCAACTCCCTCCCTTCCCCCTTTCACTCCCTCACTCCCTCCCCCTTTTTACTCCCTCCCTCCCTCCCTCCCCCCCTTTCACTCCCTCACTCCCACACCCACACCCTTCACTCCCCACTTCTCCCCTTACCCTCACTTTCTCCCCTTCCCCTCACCTTCTCCTCTCCCTCCCCCTCCTCCATCTTTTCCCCTGGCTCCCCCTTTCCTCACCTTCTCCCCTCTCCTCGCCTTCTCCGCCCCCATCTTCTCCCCCCTCCCTTTCTCCCCTCTCTCCTCCTCCCCTCCCAACCCCTCTGCCCCACCAGACGCCACACCCACCCTGACCTCACCTGACCTAGCCAGTGGGGAACGATTTGACCCCTCCAAGAGCCAAGGAATTTGAAGATACTATTTTTGGCAATTTTTCGGAATTTCCAGTCTCTCTCTCTCTCTCTCTCTCTCTCTCTCTCTCTTTCTCTCTGAATTTACTTTATTTTTTCTTTGCTCATTCGTTTTACTCCTTGGTTATTATTGAAGACTTTGACCTCTATAGCCTAGAAAATGCAAGAGGGTATTTTAGATCTTAGATGGATGGTTGAATGAGTGGACCGTTGGATGGATGGATGGATGAGCGGATGGAAGGGTGGTTAAATGGATGGTTGATTGGCTGAAGGAATAGGTGGATGGATGGATAGATGGATGGATGGAGCATACACAGCTAATTAGACAGTTCATTGATCGAAGTCCAGATGGATGGATGGATGGATGGATGAATAATATGATGTACAGTTGAACCAATGAAGTGATGGATGCTTGAAAAGGTGGTTGGATAGATAGACTATTATAATGACGGATAGCTGGCCGGATGGATGGAAATCTGGAGGGTTTGAAAGAAGGATGGTTGGATGGATGAGTGGCCCATCGCGTGTATGTATGGATGGATGGAGAATTTGAGGGGTGGATAAACGGATGGTTAGATGGATGGATGGTTCAATGCCTGTATATATGGACGGATGGAGAAATTGAGGGTTGCATAGATGGATGGTATTCTGCTTTCTAATTTTCTTACGTCTTGGCAAATAATACATAAAAATGATGGATAAGAATGAAGAATAACCTTTTAACATTTTTTCTCTCTTACCTCCTTTTTCTCTGTTTCCTTCCATCTGCTCTTCCATTCTCTTCCTTTCCCTCTTCTTTGTACCATTCACTTCGCTTCTCGTCTCATCTCCTCACTTCTCTTTCCACCTCTTCTCTCATCTTTTTACATCCTCTCTTCTCTTCTCTTCTCGTCTCCCCACTTCTCTTTTTCTCTTCTTTTCTTTGCTTAATTTAATAAAAACTACGGTGTGTGTGTGTGTGTGTGTGTGTGTGTGTGTGTGTGTGTGTGTGTGTGTGTGTGTGTCTGTGTGTGTGTGTGTGTGTGTGTGTGTGTGTGTGTGTGCTCACGCGTGCGTGGGTGCAATGGTGGGAAGAAATGAGAGAGTGTGAAGGAGGGAGGGAAGGAATATGAAAGAAAGGGAGGGAACTGATGCAAAAGAAAATTGGAGGGAGGGAGAGAGGGAGCGTGAGTGTGAAGAAGAAAGAGTGGAAGAAAGTGTGAAAGAAAGATAGAGGGTGGGGAAGTGAAAGAGGAATGGAAGGAGTATAAGGGAGAAGGGAAAGAGGTATGAAGGAAGGAAGGAAGGAGATAGGGAGAGAATGTGAGGGGTAATAGAAGGAAGAGAGAGAGAGAGAGAGAGAGAGAGAGAGAGGGACGCACCATATGTTGCTGTGATATCACCCGACACCAACCTAAACCCTTTCTCCCTCCTCTCTCTCTCTTTCTCTCTCTCTCTCTCTCTCTCTCTCTCTCTCTCTCTCTCTCTCTCTCTCCCTCTCTCTTATCCTTTTTCATCCCCTTTCTCCATCTTTTCCTTCTTTTTCTCTCTCTCAAACCCCATTCTTCCATCTCCCTCATCCCTCTTCCTCCCTTCCCTCTTTTTTTTCCTTGCTCTTCTCTCTCATTTTTCCCCTTCCCGTCCCTGACCTTTCCATGCCCTTTCCTTTTCTCTTTCTTCCTCGCCCTCCCTTCCCTTCCCCTCTCTCACTCATATCTCTCTCTCTCCCCCCCCCTCTCTCTCTCTCTCTTCTCTCTCCTTCCTCTCACCTTTTCCCCTCCCCCCCTCTCTCCTTCCTTCCTTACCTGCCCTTCCCACATCTGTACTACCTTGTAATACACCCATCTCCTCCTCCCCCTTCTCTCTCTCTCTCCACCTATATATATATATATATATATATATATATATATATATATATATATATATATATATATATATTGTGTGTATACGTGCTCGCTCACGTTTTGTATTCATTTTCAAGGAAGGTATTATATGTACATGACAGGCAGAGTCTTGAGAATTCTGAGAATATTTAAAGGAAATGTGAGGAATGGAATGTATTAAAAAAAAAATTATATCGCTTTTATCGTAGGTGATCCTTTTGACCGCAGGGAACACAAACTCACATTTCGGATACACCCATTAACATAACGGTAACTAGAAATACGACACCTATTCTTAACAAATGTACCCTACAGTTCATACAAGGTGCTGGACCGGGACGCCTTCAAGTGGTGGCACCGATATGACCTGGCGGTGGATTTGCCCAGTTATAAAAATGTCTTCAGTCCCTCGCCTATCCCTGGGCAGGAGGATGGTGGACTGGGGAAGAGAGGCAAATTTGGCTTAAAGTCCACCTAGTTTACTTTCAGGAGAGGCTGGGGTTTCAATTAATACAACTCAAACATACTTACAGAAGACACCTACACTCCTACCTACTTACCAAAACGTACCTACTTACAAAACGAGACCTAGGTATTCGAGAAATGCCTAGGGTGTTCGTGACGAAGACATTACAGGATGGGACAGGTGCGTGGGTAGGGTTGGGCAGGGCAGGGCAGGGTAGGGTTGGGTAGGGTCGGAAAAGGTTGTTGTGTTGGGTTGGGTTGGGTAAGTTAGGTACGGCTTGGTAGGGCAGTGTAAGGTAGGACTGGGTAGGGTAGGGTAAGGTTGGATAGGGTAAGGAAGTCTGGATAGGACAGGGTTGGGTAGGGTAGGATAGGGTAGGGTAGGATAGGGTAGGGTAGGATAGGGTAGGGTAGGATAGGGTAGGGTAGGGTAGAGTAGGGTAGGAAAGGATAGAATACGGTTGAATAGGGAAGAGGAGGTTAAGGTAGGGTAGGATAGGACGAGGAAGGGAAGGGTAGGGTAGGATAAGGTAGAGTAGGGTAGGGTAGGGTGGGGTAAGGAAGATACGGGTATGGCAGAGTTGAATAGGGCACGTTGGGTTAAGGAAAGGAAGGGTAGGGTAGAGTACGGTAGGGTAGGGTAGGGTAGGGAAGAGAAGGGAAGGGTAGGGTAGGGTAGAGTAGGATAGGATAAGGAAAGGAAGCGTAGGGTGGGGTAGGTGAGGAGGAAAAGTTGGTAAGGGGAGGAGAAAGGGATAACAAGAGAAAGGGAAAGAGCGACAAGAAAGAGAGCACACACACACACACACACACACACACACACACACATACATACACACACACACACACACACACACACACACACACATTCTTTGGTACGGGAAGTGGAGATGATACAGAATACATTATCACAGAACGTATGACATCACATAGTGCTGTTCCTAGAAATAAGCCTGTGTGTATGTGTGTGTGTGTGTGTGTGTGAGAGAGAGAGAGAGAGAGAGAGAGAGAGAGAGAGAGAGAGAGAGAGAGAGAGAGAGAGAGAGAGAGAGAGAGAGAGAGAGAGAGAGAGAGAGAGAGAGAGAGAGAAGGGAGCAAGAATGACACAACAAATAATATCCCAAGTCCTGCAAAAATCATGTAGAAATTAACAACATATATCAACTTTTTTTTTTTTTTTGTCATTACCTGGAGATTTTCTTTGATTTAGAGAGCCAATTTGACCTGAGGGTGTTAAAGAGGTGCCAGGGAGACTGTGCACAACGAAGACATTAAGAAATCAAAGAGATTCATCATTATCACCATTATTATTATCATCATCATCATCATCATAATCATAATTGTCATTGCTCTACTCCCATAATGTGTTGGTAGCACTTACAAAACGGGAGCTGGAAGCCGCAAAAGTAGATATACGTATAGATAGATAGACAAACAGATTCCAGGTATCAGGTCTCATTCATGTACGGTTGTGGACAAAAATATCGCTCCACTGTTATGTCAACCAATTGTGAAACTCCTGAACATTATTCCAAAAATCCCTGTATTTTGAAGAACGTATCGCTGGATTTAGAGTCATTGCTCACTGTCTTGTTAAATGTTGTTATTATGTGGATCGATATTTATGTCCGCAACTGTGCAACTGGTCTGCTCTTTGAATGTTTTCCTTAAATAGTCTTTCCCACTGCCAGTTTTAATTATTTATTTATTATTTCATTTATTTATTGGGATGTGGCCAGGTGTCTCAAAAGGAAAGGATAAAACATATTCTTTTTTTTTTCAGTTTTCTTTGGACAAGTTTTCTGGCCTTTAATCCTTTCTTCTCCCTCTCTTTTCTTTCACAACAAAAAAGATGAACCCTTCGAAATTCATGGTTCCATCGCATAGGCGAACGCATCGCCATTAACACCAGAACTTTAAACAGTCTTAGCGAAATATGCGCCTAAGAGATTTTGAACATTAAGGCTTCACTCTGCGTCATAATAATTTCACACCCCAACTCGAAATCAACACTCAACCTCGTATGCAAATTAAGGATGCCTCTCAAGTCGTAAAGGGATCACATAAAGTCTGACTGAACGTAATCTCTAAATAGCCAGCGACCCAGACTAGATTTTAACTATATCTCTTTCACCATAACTTGGCCCAGATTTTCGTCCTTTTGAAGTATATTATGCGTTGCTTGTTGAAAAAAGGGTACTGTAGCTCTACCTCTTATCCATGGCACTTCTTCGTGACTAGCATCAGATTCTGGTGTTAATTTATTGCTACAGCTCAGCATTCAAGATGGAGTGATGGCAGTTTTAGGCCAAGCTAGAGTAAAAAGGTATCGCTCCCAAATTCTTGCAGGGTAATCCCCACTTCTTCGTTACTAGTATCAGATTCTAGTGTTAATTCATTGCTAAAGTTTAGTATTCAGGATGGAGAGATGGGAGGTTTTTTGGCCAAATTAGAGTAAAAAAGGAATAGTTCCGAAATTTTTGCAGAGGAATCCTTATATAAAAAAAGAAAATTTGCTTGACATTTATCTTTCTCCCTGTCTACGATCGCCATCCACCCCCTCAAACGTAATATGTCTAAGCATCGTTGGCAGGGTGTAATTTTCAGAACTTTATTTGGTCCCTTCCCTATGCGTAAATTAAGAAGACCCTGTATAAAGTCAACAAGTGAGGAGAGTTAAGAAACCAGGGGGTCTGTTCAACACACATAACGTCCGCAAACCTGATTTTACTGAGATATTTCCAAGGCAGATCACGGGGGAAAAAAAATGGCAAGGGTAGTGAGGGAAGCTGAAGCAAAATATAACGTGGTATCTGGTGTAATATCCGCACGATAATAGTTTCAGATTAAAGGGAATATCGAGAGAGGTACATTGAGGAGTATTACATATCAGATCCATGCTGGGTAAACAGAATACTATTAAATTTCGGTATACAAAGTGCTAATATCCACATACAGTATTTATACCTTGGGAGGAATATCATCAAGAAAGTATACTGAAGTGTAGTCAGTATTTTCTACCTGCTACCTACACACGATATTAATCATTTCAGTAACAGAACCTGGTAATATTCCTCAATACCGTTCCAGATAAGAGTCTCCATAGTACAAGAGCAGTATCGTGCGAGAAATATATATATAAACTCGAGAAGCGTGGCCCACCTGATCG
>NC_137060.1:15687916-15700416 GCF_032717465.1 Coenobita brevimanus | reverse complement strand
TTAGCACGCCTCTTAGTACCCATTCCTTACCGATTTGCTTTGCGTGCTAAATGTTGCTCCCTTCTTGTATGCTATTTATCGCCTTCTTTTAACATCGACATAGACGGCTTTGATAGCATCCATCCATCCATTCATCGGTTGTAGTTTCGTCAGGTTATATTCTCTCTAGTATCTCTTTCTTATCAATATCTTATACGTACTAAATATTACTCTTATCTATATGCTGTCTCTCTCTTTTCAATATCGACATAAACTGCACAAGTAACACACACTGGAATATAAACTGCCGTGGTCTAGCAACTATGAGCAGTGATTTCGACAACTTAACACACTTCCTAACACCTCTTCCTTAGCGATTTATGCTGCCAATTGACCCTTGTTTTTTGTGTATCATTATGTGTTTAAATACTGCTTATCTATCCATCCAGTCCTAGTACCTATTCCTGAGAGAGAGAGAGAGAGAGAGAGAGAGAGAGAGAGAGAGAGAGAGAGAGAGAGAGAGAGAGAGAGAGAGAGAGAGAGAGAGAGAGAAGAATTATTAACGCATGAACTCTTGATACATAATTTTGGAGAATCATAAATTTCTTGACTCCGCTAATTATTTTGAGTTATATCTCGGTAATAAATTGGAGGTGTAACTTTGAAGGGCTCCTGTGTGGTAGGTAGGGGGGGTTACCATCCACTCACTTGATGTAACGTTTTCTTCAGGTGATTCTCTTTACTGGGTGACAAGATAAATGATTTCTTTGCAGTTCAGGAAATTATTGACTATGCTGGGTGGTAACCATATAGCCAGATGGATGTGTGGTGGGCTAGTGGGTTACGGCGCTCCAGTCTGAAAAGGTCCACAAGAGTTTGCATCTAATGGTCGGTCGATGTTTATTGCTCACAGAATGCTACTCAGGGAACCGCGACTGGATAATCTACCCTTAAATGTCTGCACTGAGAAACCTAGCCCAGGGCCCTTATGCATCCATGAGGCAATGAGACAGACAGACAGACAGACAAAGAGACAGAGACAGACACAGACTGAGAGAGAGAGAGAGAGAGAGAGAGAGAGAGAGAGAGAGAGAGAGAGAGAGAGAGAGAGAGAGAGAGAGAGAGAGAATGTTGGTAACGAGGTAAGTGGAGTGAGAAAAAAGGTTAGACAGGTAGTTAAGAAGATAGTGAAGGAGGAGGAAAGGAGAGAAAAATATACAAATACTGTAGGCAGGTAGGTAGGTAGGTAGGTAGGTAAGCAGGTAGTAGGTAGGTAAGTAGGGAGGTAGATAGGTAAGTAGACAGGTAGGTAGGAAGACAGAGAAAAAAGTAGGTAAACATGCAAGTACGTAGAGAGGTAGTTAGGGAGAGAGGTTAGTACTTGGACAGGGCGAATAGGAGGGAGGGAGAGAGTGAGGGAGGAAGGCAGAGATAGGGAGGTGGGTAGAGAGAGATGGGAGACATTTAAGTAGGTAGGCTGGGAGGTAGGTAAGGTAGCTGTAGAAGGAGGTAGATGAGAAGGGAAGGAGGGTAGAAGGAATATTGGTAGGTAGGAAAGAAGGCTGAGGTGGAGAGAGGTAGGGAAGGAGACATGGAGGTTGACGTGAAGGTAGGTAGGTAGGTAGGTAAGTTGAAAGGCAAGCTGGTAGGTAGGAGAGAGAGAGAGAGAGAGAGAGAGAGAGAGAGAGAGAGAGAGAGAGAGAGAGAGAGAGAGAGAGAGAGAGAGAGAGAGAGAGAGAGAGAGAGAGAGAGAGAGAGAAAAGAAATTTACTCGCTACGACATCTTGTGTTTGCTGCGTGTGTGTGTGTGTATGTGTGTGTGTGTGTGTGCGTGTGTGTGTGTGTGTGATTTTGAATACACGTCGAATTCATATGCATGTATGTATGTATATATGTGTGTGTGTATGTATGTGCACAAGACCGAATATGTGTACTCATGTATGTGTTTATTTGCGCCGTAAGCCATGTTGTAACTATATTATATTGTGTTTGGATTATGTGCATTTATACTCTTGAGCAATACGTATGTATGTGTGCGTGTGCGTGTGGGGAGTGTGTATTCATGTGTGTGCGCTTAGGTTGTGCTGTAAAGTATTCATGAAGTTTGTTGAAGGGTATGTGTATTAATGAAAGAAAATGTCTGTCTGTTTGTCTTTGAAGTTTTTTTGTATCTGTCTGCCTATCTATCAGTTCATCTGCTCTTTCTCTCTCTCTCTCTCTCTCTCTCTCTCTCTCTCTCTCTCTCAGTCCATGATCACCGAACATCTTTCCCGAGGGAGAGTGATAGTCAGAACTGAAGCCTTTCCATGCTGGCGAAGTTGAAATGAGGAAGGCTTAAATTCTGGGTATCACTCTCCTTCCTGGAAGAAGGTCCACACACACACACACACACAAACACACAACCATTTTATTTACCTATTTACCTACATATTTACCTGTTTACCTACCTATCAGCCTATCTATTTATCTGTCTATCTATCTATCTATCTGTCTCCACCTATGTATCTACCCGTATATACAGTATCTACAGCCATCCTGTCTACTTATCAGTCTTCAGGCCTCTAACCTCTTCAGCACAATAACCTTTTACTTTTTTCTGTCAGTGTTCCTACCTTCAGACGATTTTATTCAGCCCATCGTACTGAAAGGGTAGGGTCATCATCATCATCATCATCATCATCATCATCAATCATCTTTATCAGAATCATCATCATCATCATGTTTCAATAAAATGTCTTTCATTTTAATCTATACGTTATCAATCTATCTATTTCTCTGTCTACGTGCCTGTCTATCTGTCTGTATCTATCCTTCTACTTATCTATCTATCCATCTATCTTTCTATCTATTTGTCTGTCTGCATGTTAGTTCATTTTTTCTATCTACCTCTCCTTCTGTTCGCAATCTATATAGCACTTTTATATCTATCTATCTATCTATCAGTCCCACCTCTCAATTTTTCATCTATCATTTAATCTATCAGTCCAGTTATCCGCAATATATATCTATCTACAGATTCATCTATCACACCATCTGCTCACTTAACAACCCAGTATCTATCTATCTATCTATCTGTCTATCTGGCATTCCTAGGTCCATCTATTCGTCCATCTATCTACCTATAAATCCTATATATTCTTACCCTTATTAACTAGCATTTGTGTAGCTATCTATCTTTTTATCTATTTATCTGGCAGCCATCTATCTATCTATCTATCTGTATATCGACCTACTATACGTCTGTCAATCTATCTATCGATCTATCTATCTACATGTCTATCAACTTGTCATCTGCGTACATTAACTCTGCTCTCTTACCTATCTGTCTATCGATCTATCTATCTATCTATCTATCTATCTCTGCATCAAATCCGACAAAAGGCAATCTCAAAATAGACAACAATTCCACTTTCCTAACCTGCCTCTTGACTCCCTTGACCACTGCAATCTATCTATCTATCTATCTATCTATGAATCTATCTATCTATCTCTATCTGTCTATCTACCTACCAGTCTATCTATTCATCTATTTATCTATCTACCTATCTACCTATCTTTCTATCGTTCACTTGTACTAAATCGCATGTGTGTACCTATCTGTCCATCTGTCTATCTGCCTATCTATCTGTCTACTTACCTATCTATCTATCCATCCAATTATCTATCTATCTATATCTGTCTATTTATATAAACCACAAAATGAAACAGACAACAAGAACCCACTTTCCAACATCCTAAGTTTACTATAACTACTACTACTACTACTACTACTACTACTTCTACTACTACTACTACTACAGCCCTCCTTCACCCCGTCTATCTGTCTGTTTATTTGTCTTTGTATCTGTCTGTCTATCTATCTATCTATCTCTTAATACCCCAAATCCCATAAAGCAAAATATCAGCACTGACGTCACAACCCCCTCTCTCAACATGCTACATTCTCTCTCTCTCTCTCTCTCTCTCTCTCTCTCTCTCTCTCTCTCTCTCTCTCTCCGTCCCCTGCACACACGGACACAGGGAGGGAGGGAACGGACGGTTTGGGAGGGATTTGGGAGCCGCTATAGCCAGTTCGAAGGATTTTGGGAGGGGGAAGGGAGGCAAGATGGGGATATGCGAAAGGAAGGGCGCTAGATGAGAGGAATCCTTAGCAGATGTTCAGAGATGCTTTGCCCAGGTCTTCGCTTGGCTCCCTCCTCCTTCCTCATTCACCCTCCTGCCTGACTGCCTGCCTACCTACCTACCTACCTGCCTTCCTACCCCTGTCTCACACATACATATACACATTCACATGCGCACACACACATGCACATACACATACTAATGCACACACCCACATACGCACGCACACCCATAAACATGCATGCATACATACAGTATATACACTCACACACTCATATACACATAAACATACTCAGACATACATGCATTCATACATACGTACACATACATACAGGCACACCTACATATACGTGTATAAATATTCACACACACACACACACACACACACACACACACACACACACACACACACACACACACACACACACACACACCCTACATCAAACACATAGATGGGGAAAATGGAAAGCGGAGAGACATAGGGTGGACTTAGGAAAAAAAAAACTGTTCATAGCACCTGTCGACCATAGCATACCTAAAAAAGTCAAGGTTCCTATACGAAAATTCCGAACTCTTATTCGTTGGTAACGCATTCCCATCCCGACGAGGCCCCGGGGACATGCCCAGGATCCCAGGACAACAGGGCACCATGGACTGGGTACCCAAAATGACCCTAAAATCAAGAGCCACATAGGGGTGAAAACTGAGTAAGGATGGATGGCTTCTTACGCCCCTGCATCAAGGTCGGCCACTGGGTTTGGCGTGCCCGGGCCCCAACCCTTCTGGTGTTCGGATCCTTGTGCTGTGACTTCGCTTTCCCCCACTTGGGTACTAAGAGGGACGAGGAAGGGTCCCAGACTATACTTATCCCGAATCCCGTGTTCTTTCCCCAATCATTGGCTTGGGTAGAAATTGGTTGGCTCTTGCAGTCAGGGTGTCATTTCGGAGGGAGAGAGAGAGATGGAGGGAGGCTGGAGAGAGAAGGAAGGAAGGAGAGAAGGAGGGAGGGAGGGAGGCACGCCGGCAAACCCTCCCTTAACCCCTTCTCTCCCTCCCTCTTCTCTCCCTCTTCTCTCCTCCCATCTCACCACCATCAAAATTCCTGCAACTCCTCTCACTTGTGTGTGTCGACCATTGATGCGAACATTAAGTGAATCTTTATTTTGCGCCGGCCCCAACAAACTCTCAAGAATACAAACGCTAGGACTACAAGCCCATGAGAATACAAAAACAGAAGAATACAAACCTACGAGAATACAAACACCAATAGTACAAACCTGTGCCAATACAAATACTAGAAATTCAATCTAGATTACAAATCCACGAAAATTAATAAATCGACGAATACAGACATACGAGAATAAGTAAATCGCAGAATACAAGGCCTACGAGAATACAAAACCTACGAAAATTGAAATACTAGGGTTATTAAACTACAAGCATACATAAAACGAAAGAATACAAACCAAAGAAGAATTGTGAACGATACGAAAGGCCAATACAAACACTGAAAATGCAAACCTTCAAGACTACATTTTTTTTTTTAATGCAAGAAAGAAGGAACCAAAGGCCAGGACCGGCAAGATTGATCCCTCGAAGAAAAAAGAGAGACATGATAACAGCCAAATTCAGGATCCGTATAAACAAAAACCGAGAAAAAAAAAATAGCCCAAAGAAAATGCAGTTACAGTAAGCAACCAATGATTTCTATATTCCAGCATACAAAACACGAATAAAAAAAAAGACACAAAGCTAATTCCTTCAAACCGAGGACTTGCTTTTTTTTTTTTTTTTTTTGCTGTTCTTAGCTGTTTCTATGTATCTTAAGAATCTCTCGTCCTGAAGGAGTTAATGAGGGTTCCATCTAACCCCCCAATTCTAGATATCTTCCCTAAGCTCCATAAAATCACCTTCAAATAGAAAAACGTTATGGAAACACGTCATTGATTACAAAGAATTATTACAGGAAATGAAAATACAGAACTTGGATGCAAAATTGATTAAGCAGGAATTCACACTAGCAATATAACATACGCCTTAGATGGTATGAAAAAAATGTATATAATTTATCTATGTATTGTTCTCTTTAACGTGTATTATAATAATAATCTGCAAAAATATTATCCTATCATTATTATCTTCTCGTCTGCCATTCAGTGTTATTTCAGTCCTTTTCTGTTACATCTACATAGTTTGCAAAGATAAGATTGAAGAGGATTGTTGACATGCCATTTACTTTTCATTATCATTCTTCTGTATGCTGTTAAACTTTTATTTCCATACCTACATACTTTGCAATAATACTACAGGAGATATTATTGCCCTTTATTACCTCTTACGCTATTATTCTCTATCATAAATATTTTCTAACCTCTATATACTTCCCAAGAATAAAATAAGAGGAATATTAACAAGTAATACTCTTTTATATAGGAGTTTTTCATTTGGTATTTGTCCTATTTTGCATCGACTTAATTTGCACTAATATCATTCGGAATATTAACCCTCTTATGCCCCGGACAACTCTAGTACCTGTTCCAGTCAATTCCAGACGATTTTGTTCAGCTGATAGTGAGTCATAGGAGCCTGTGTAAAGGTGACATATTCTCTTGCATGTAATTCATTTTTTTATGCTGTTCCCATCATCATCATCATTATCATATCACCATCACCATAATCATCATCATCATCACATCACCATCACCATCATCATCATAATCATCATCATCAATACTACCATCATCATCATCGTCATCATCACCATTATTACCATTTTCAGCATTATCACCATCAACACAACCACTTCTACCATCATCATTTTCATCATCATCATCATCAACACTATTACTGCCATCATCATCATTATCATCACCACTACTAAAATCATCATCATCATCATCATCATAAACAGTATTTTTTCCATCATCATCATCATCATCATCATCATCATCATCATCAACAGTATTTTTTCCATCATCATCATCATCATCATCATCACCATTACTACCATCATCATCATTATCATCATCATCATCATCATCACCATCACGAATACTACCACCACCATCAGCAGCAGCAGCAGCAGCAGCAGCATCACCACTACTACCATCATCATCATCATCATCATCATCATCATCATCACCACTACCATCATCATCATCACCACCACCACTACTACTACCATCATCATCATCATCATCACCACTACTACCATCATCATCATCATCATAATCATCATCATCATCACTATTACTATCATTATCATCACTATCATCACGACTACTACCATCATCATCATCATGCCCTTTTCAATTCTCACATATTTTGCAATAACAACATGAAAGAGAAAGTCAGTATAATTCAATGACATTCCTGCTACCTCCAGAAGATTTTATTCAGCTGACGAGAGAGAGAGAGAGAGAGAGAGAGAGAGAGAGAGAGAGAGAGAGAGAGAGAGAGAGAGAGAAGGGTAGGGTCGGGTTAATTTGGAATGATTAGGGAACGAGTCGGTCAGGAGGACGAATTGGCCAAGGGGATGAACTGGCCAAGAGAACGAATTGGTCAAGGGAACGAATTGGGCAAGGGGATGAATTGGTCAAGGGGATGAATTGGCCAAGGGAACGAATTGGCCAAGGGAACGAATTGGCCAAGGGGATGAATTGGCCAAGGGAAGGAATTGGCCAAGGGAACGAGTTGGCCAAGGGGATGAATTGGCCAAAGGGACGAATTGGCCAAAGAGGAGAATCTGAAAGAGGAAAAATTGGCCAAGGGGACGAATTGACTATGAGGACAAACTGACAGTGGATTATTATTATTATTATCATCATTACTATTATTATTATTATTATTATTATTATTACAACAACAACAACAACTACTACTACTACTACTACTAATCTCTCGCTCTCTCTCTCTCTCTCTCTCTCTCTCTCTCTCTCCATTTGTCTTCAGTACTGTCTTTTGTTTATCTCCCTCCCTTCCATTCTACCTCCTCCCCCTCCCTCTCCCCCTCCCCCTCTCTCTTTCTCGACCTTCCTCAACGTCATCTCCCTCCCTCAGTCTAGTTCCTTCATTCCTCTTCATCTCACCCACTCCATCATCCTCTCCCGAACCCCTCTCACTCCTCTCCCTCTCCCTCTCTCCTCTCCCTCCCTTCTTACTCTCCCTCACTGTACCTTTTCCTCCTTTTTCCTTATCCTAACCCTGCCTTCCCTCCCTCTCCCTCTCCATCCACACTCCCACCCCCCCTCACTCTGTCCTCCATCCCTCAGCCTCCCGCTCTCCTCCCCTCCTATCCCTCAATTTCTCCACCTTCCATTCCTTTCCCCCCCACCCTTCCCTCCCTCCCTCTCACCTCATCCCTTGCCCTCACCCTTCCATTTCTATCTCCATTATCTTTTCCTTCTCCCTCTTCCTCACACCTCTCCCTCTCCCTCTCCTTCTCCCCATCCCTTCCTTCTTCCCTCCCTCTCCCTTTCCCCAGTCCCTTCCCTCTTTCCTCCCTCACCCTTCCCCTCCCCCTCACCCTCCCTGCCATACTAGCTTTGTCACAGTAAATTCATGGTCCTCACCCTATCAAAAGTAACCAAATAAAGAGGCAGACGATAATAACAGTAATAATAAATGTATCTGCAGCAGTGATGGACAGCTGAGAAAACTTTGGCATTATGAAAACTGATATACATTTGTGATTCCTTGATTTTCTTGCATACTCGAGACAATATTACTTAAGACGTTGTTTAATCTTTCCACTTGTCTCTTAAGGCTGACATTGTATTCCTATTGGTTTTTCAGTGTTTATGTTTTCTTCATGTCTTGTTATATAGTGTACTTGTGCATTTCTTGGCATATCACTGCATTTCTTCTTCCTTTTTTGTTGTAATTTACGTTCTGTTCATTACGACTTACTCTTTTCATTATTCTCACGTTTTGAAGTTTACATTTTTATCGTTTGCAATTTCATCCTTTATGTTCCTGTCCCGATCAACAAATTACATTTATGGTACTGTTTCATTTTTTTTATACCTTGTTCCTGTCCTGGTATAAACTGTACATTTATTTTTATTCTCCGTTTACTTTTTACATGAGTTCCAAGTGATGGTTATTTGGAAGGCACTAATTTAGCTTCTTGAAGGAGGTGTGGGATAGTGTGATGTAAATACCTGTTGATTATAAGACTGCATTTGCTCTCTCTCTCTCTCTCTCTCTCTCTCTCTTGTCATAGCGTTCTCTGTATCCTCCGAGAGCTAGGTAATCTGCATCGTCCTTCATCTCTGTATTTCTGTATTTTCTTGTTTATATGTACTCTGTGTCTTTTGCTTCACTTCATGAATCTGTATTTTTAATTTACATGTGTATTTTTTTGTAACTCAGTGTATTTCCTCGCTGTCTTTCTCATGTATTATTGTACCAGATATTTCTCTTCCTGTGCTATGTCTTTCTCTTGTATTATTGTATTTTTCGTTTGTATTTTTGACGGACGAGTGTATGGGTGTCTTGTGTTTTCTTATTCTGTTTATTATTTTCCTTTTTCCCGTTTCATTACCTTATCCACCCTGTTTATAATAAAGGAAAGGAGAATGTGGGAGGGTGTGGAGCTGAGGGAAGGACGATTTAGGGTGGGGTGTGGGGGTGGGGAGGTCTGGGGAGAGGAGCTGAGCAGGGTAGAAGAAAGGTGGGGATGTGGGGAGGAGCGAGAGGGTGTTGGTAGGTGCGAGGGGTGTGGGGAGGTGTTAAGTGTGGAGAGGAGCTGGGGAGGAGTGAGAGGGTGTAAAGAGGAGTAAGGAGTGTGGGGAAGAGTAAGAGAGTAAGTGGAGAATTGAGAGGGTATGGGGAGGAGTGTGCGAGTATGGGGAAAAGTGAGTAAGTGGGTAGATATATGGGTGTGGGGAGAAGTTTAGGGGGGAGTGTGGGTATGGGGAAGAGTTTGGGATGTGGGGAGGGGTTTGGGGGTTTGAGGAGAAGTGTGGGGTGAATGTGGAGGAGAGGGGAAGGGTCTGAGGGAGTGGGGAGGCGTGTGTGGGTGTGGGGAGGAGTGTAGGGGAGTGCAGGGAGAGAGGAAGAGTGCTAGGGTGTGGGGAGGAGTTTTGAGATGTGGGAACGAGGTGGAGGGAACAGAGAGAAGCGTAGACGGATGGAGAGGAGTGTCAGGGAGTGCAGGGGAGTGGAGAGGAATGTGGGGGAGTGGGGAGGAGTGTGGGGAATTAGAAAGACCTGCTGGGAGAGAGTGGGGTGGCCTGCTGTCAAGGAACAATGGCTCTCTTCATCATATTCTCCTCGCTCCTCTCTGCTCATCTCCTCATCTCTTCTCCTCTCTCCACTCCTCTCCTCCTCTCATCTCTTCTCCTCTCTCCACTCCTCTCCTCTTCTCATCTCTTCTCCTCTCTCCACTCCTCTCCTCCTCTTATCTCTTCTCTCTCCACTCCTCTCCTCTTCTCATCTCTTCTCCTCTCTCCACTCCTCTCCTCTTCTCTCCTCTTCTTTCTTCTTTCTTTTTTCATACCTTACCTCCTCTCCTCTCCTTTCTGATAGTCACATTCTCCTCATTCCTCTCAGCTCATCTCTCCTTTTCTCTTCTCTATTTCCTCTCCTCTCCTCAACCCTCTTTTTTCTTCCTTATTTCTCCTCGCCCTTTCACTTCATCACATCTTACATTTTCCTCTTTTTCTCTTCTCTCTCATCTTTGCTTGCCTTTCATCTCTATTCCTCTCTTTTCTTCTCACTTCATCATATTCTCCTTGGTCCTCTTTACTCACCTCGCTCTCACTCTCTCTCTCTCTCTCTCTCTTTCCCATCATACTGCCCACGCTTGTCTCATCTCATCTACTTTCTTCTTCTCTCTTCTCATGTCTTCTCTTCCTTTCCCCTCTCTTCCCTCTTCTCCTCATCTCCTCTCCCTTCTCTCTTCTCTCAAACTCTATTCATAATTTTCCCCTTCCATCTTTTGTCTCATCTACTCTCCTCTAGTTTTTCCTCTCCACTCCTCTCATCTCATCCCCTCTGCTCTGCTCTGCTCTGTTCTGCTCTGCTCTGCTCTCCCTTCTCTTTTGTTCTACCCTTCTTCTTCCCTCTTCCTCTTCTCTCTCTCTCCTCTTCTTTTCCTCTAGCTCGTCCTCTATCCAGCTTTCTTCTCTTCTCTCCTCTCCTCCCTTTTCCTTCCTTCCTTTTTTCTTTCAATCCTCAGTCTTTCTCATTACCTCGTCTTCACTTCTTTCCTCTTTCTTTTCCTCTCACTTTCCTCTCGCCTTTCCTCTTCATTCCTCTTTCCTTCCTTCTTCCTTCCTCTCCCTTCCCCCATTCCCTTCTGTCATTCTCTCTCTTTTGACCTGTCTTCCACTTTCACTTCCATCTTTCTCTTCTCATTCTCCCCTCTTCCCTCTCCTTCTCCCCTCTTCTTCTCCCCTCTTCCCTCTCTTTCCCTCTCCTCTGTTCACATCTCTCCTCCCTACTCTCCTCTCCAATCCCTTTCCTCTTCCATTCCCTCCTCTTCTCCTGTCCTCCTTTCTCCCTTTCCTTTGTCTTATCTCTTTTCTTCTCCTCTCTTCCATACCCCCTTCCCCTCACACCCCCTTTCTCTTTTCCTCATTTCTATCCTCTCATCATCTCTCTCCTTCTCTTCTCTCTCCTCTCACTTATTCTCCGTCTTCTCCTGCTCTCTCTCTTCTCCTGTCTGCATCATCTGTCCGTCTGTTTGTCTGTCTGCTTTATCCCCTGCATTCTTGCGTGTCTGTCTGCCTGCCTTTCTGAATGTGTTTGTGTCTGCCTGTCTCAGTCTATCTGCCTGTCTGTCTGTTTGTCGATGTCTCACTGTCCCATGTCTATCTATCTTTTTTTTTATTACCTGTTTGTCAATCTGTCCGTCCGTTTTTCTGCCTGTTTGTCTGCCTGTCCTCTTGCCTGTCTATCTCCACTTGGCTATCTGTTCATCTCTGTCTGTGTCTCAGTGTCTGTATGTCTGAATAGCCGTATCTGTGTGCATGTGGCTGTCTGTCTGTTTGTCTATCCTTACTGTCTGTGTGTTAGTTGTTGTCTGTTCGTCTGTCTGTCTGTCTCTCTGCCTGCGTGTGTGTTCGCCTGTCTGTATTATGCTTCTATGTGTGTCTTCATGTCTGCCTGTCTGTATACTCTTTCTATACTCTCTCCTATCCTCCTCCTCCTCCTCCTCCTCCTCCTCCTCTTCCTCTTCCTCCTCATTCGAGCTTAAGGGAAGAATTATTAGAAGCTGAACTTATCTAGGCACGACATCCATCACCTCTGAGGCCTGGAGGAAGAGGAGGAGGAGGAAGAGGAAGAAGAGGAGGAGGAGGAGGAGGAGGAGGAAATTCAAGATGGAGAGAAGATGGGAGAGACAAATGGGTGGATGGGGAGAGGAAGAAAAATAATAAAGCAGAAAAGAAATT
>NC_137060.1:15675416-15682916 GCF_032717465.1 Coenobita brevimanus | reverse complement strand
GGAAGGGAGGTGAAGGAAAAGAGGGAAGGGAAGGGTAAAGGGTTAAGGAAGGGAAGTAGAACTGGAGAGAACTGAAGGGCGGAAAGGGAGGATGGAAGGAGGTGAAGGGAGCTGAGGGAGGAGGAGGACGAGGAGATGCGAACTGAAGGGAAGTGAAGGGAAATTGGAGTGTGGAAACAGGAGGGGAGAGTGTTGGAGGAAGGTAAGAGGGAGAAGAGAGGAGCTGGAGGGAAGTAGGGAAGGGACGGGGTTAAAAGGAAGGAGGGAACTGAAGGAGGGTGGAGAGGATCAGAGGGAGATGCAGGAGGGTAGGAAGGAGGGAAGCTGGAAGGAGATGGAGGGTGGGGGGTTGGGAGGGAGGTGGAGGGGGCTGGACTGAGGTGGAGGGTTGGAGGCAGAGGGAGGAGAGGAGTTTGAGAGGAGGAATTTGAAGAGAGGAGCTGGAGGGAGAAGAAAGGAGGGGAGAAAGCTAGGGAGGAGGAAAGGGGAGAACTGGAGGGAGGAGAAAAGAGGGGGAGAGCTGGAGGGAAGGGAAAGGAGTAGGGAGACCTGGAGGGAGGAGGGGCTGGTGGGGGGGTTGGAAGGACCTGGAGAGGGGATGGAAGAAGGAAGAAGATTGGGGAAGAGAAAGCTGGAGGAAGAGAAGATAGGGAGACTGGAGGGAGGGGAGGGAAAGGGTAGGAGAGGGGAGAGCTGGAGGGGTGAGGGGAAAATAAGAGTTGGAGGCGGGGTGCAGGGAAGAAGGGAGGAGAATTAGAGGAGGGGAAGAGGGGGTGTTGCAAGGTTGGAGAGGGGACAGATTCTTATATTGTGGAAGGTCAGGAAACATGATATTAAGGAGTGAGAATGTGTGTGTGTGTGTGTGTGTGTGTGTGTGTGTGTGTGTGTGTGTGTGTGTGTGTGTATGTGTGTAGATGTACAGGAGACAAAGGGTGAATGTACAGTGGGTAGAAATAGTGTACATTATTTGATAATAGTTACTCATTTTCATCTCGAAACCTGAACTGAACGTGGATTGTACATGGCCAGACCTTGGTATTAGGACCGATTATGTAACCCTGGAGTGAGAGAGAGAGAGAGAGAGAGAGAGAGAGAGAGAGAGGGCAGAGTAATTGTTCGTAGTTACGTTAATCTGTATAAACTAAACATAACATGAACTGTGCAGGGTCAGGACTAGTTATTGTCTGCTTCTGTTCTTCACCTGTCCCATACCTTGAACAGAGAGAGAGAGAGAGAGAGAGAGAGAGGAGAGTACAAGTGCGTGGGTGAGCACGAGTATGAATGAGAGTGAAAAAGAGAACATTCCGGTGCAATATACTGCTTTCATTTTCCCGTGAAAAAGTTGACATATTCTTTCGCATCTCTTGGTAATGAGTCCTTCTCCAAACAACACTGCTCTGTCGTCACCTCCAAGCTGAGTGTTGGTGGGAGGCTTGGCGTAGTGACCTGTCGTCCACGAAAAGCGCAGGTAACAAAACAAGAACGCCATCCACGAACGAGGCAATACACCGGAGATCTTTTTCCTGCTAAACACCTGGCTAGGAATTCGAAGCACAGGGAACGAGTCTTGTGGCTTCGATGCAACGCCAGCGAATCATACGGCTGGCATCTGTGTTTGGGGAGGTGGGTGTGGGATGGTGGACGGGAGGGTATGGAGGGGGGAATAAGTGAGGAGGTGTAAGCGTGGTAATGCAATGATGAAATGTAAATTACTTAATAGAATAGTTTTGATATTATGGTCTTCAGAAATGTAATACTTGCAGTCTAAGGAAATCGCCCTGTTATGAGAATTACAACTATAAATCGCTGTACTTATGGGAATCAATCAGTTGTTGCAATATTAAACTGCTAATGTACTGCAATCGGCTTAAGATATACGTATGTGAAATACATAGGCATTCCTTGAGTAAATCAAACACACTCACACACACACACACACACACACACACACACACGCACACACACACACACACACACACACACACACACACACACACACACACACACACACACACACACACACACACACACATACACACACACACACATCTTTGCTGGAGTTTGTATGGGTTATGATGTATATTCAGACAGTGCTGGTATCTGGCTTTCTTAACAGATTCCGCTTCAACAGATAATGGAGGAGGAGGAGGAGGAGATGGGGACTGAAGGGAAGTGAAGGGAAACTGGAGAGTGGAAACAAGAGGGGAGAGTGTTGGAGGAAGGTATGAGGGAGAAGGGAGGAGTTGGAGGGAAGTAGGGAAGGGAAGGGGTTAAAGGAAGGGGAGGGGACTGGAGGGGAGTGGAGAGGGTCAGAGGGATATGAAGAAAGGTCAGAAGGAGAAGGAGGGAGGCTGGAAGGAGAAGGAAGGGGGGGTGGGAGGGAGGTGGAGGGGGTTGGAGTGAGGTGGAGGGTTGGGGGCAGAGGAAGGAGAGGAGTTTGAGAGGAGGAATTGGAAGAGAAGGGCTGGGGGGAGGAGAGAAGAGAGGGAAAAGCTGGAAGGAGAAGAAAGGGGGGGAGAAAGCTAGGGAGGAAGAAGGAGAGAGGAAAGTTGGAGGGAAGGGACAGGAGGGGGGGAAAGCTGGAAGGTAGAGGGGCTGGAGGGGGGGGGCTTGGAAGGAGCTGGAGAGGGGATGGAAGGAGGAAGAAGGTTGGGGAGAAGAAAGTTGGAGGAAGAGAGGATAGGGGGACTGGAGGATGGGAAGGAGTCTGGGAGGGAGGGGAGGGAAGGGGAAAGAGAGGGGAGAGCTGGGTGAGGAAATAAGAGTTGGAGGGGGGTGGAGGGAAGAAGAAGGGAGGAGAATTATAGGAGGAGAAGAGGGGTTGCTGAAAGGTTGGAGAGGGGACGGTTTCTAATATTGTGGAAGGTCAGAATACATGATATTAAAGAGTGAGGGAGAGAGAGAATGTGTATGTGTGTGTTTGTGGGTGTACAGGAGACAAAAGGTGAATGTACAATGAGTAGAAATAGTGTACATTAGTGGATAATAGTTACTGATTTTCATCATCTCGAAACCTCAACTGACCATGGATTCTGCATGGCCAGACCTTGGTATTAGGGCCGATTACGTATCCCTGGAGTGTGTGTGTGTGTGTGTGTGTGTGTGTGTGTGTGTGTGTGAGAGAGAGAGAGAGAGAGAGAGAGAGAGAGAGAATGGGTAATTGTTCGTAGTTACATTAATCTCTATAAACTAAACATAACATGAACTGGGCAGGGTCAGAACTTGTTATTGTCTGCTTCTGTTCACCTGTCCCACACACCTTGAACAGAGAGAGAGAGAGAGAGAGAGAGAGAGAGAGAGAGAGAGAGAGAGTACATGTGCGTAAGAAAGTCAAGGTTATATTTTCGTAACTATGAGTATTTTCATTTCTTTTTCTCGTGCTTTCATTGTCAATGGAAATCCACGTTCATACAACCTTTACTCGTATGCGTTCTCTTCCTCTGCCTCTAGATCTTACCTCACCCCGTATGTGAGGTGGGAATAGGGCTGAGATTGATGATGTTGATGATGGTGATAATGATGATGATGATGATGATGATGATTATGATGATGATGCATTCACTTCTCGTAACAACACTTCCATTTTACTTACCTCTTTTTTTAACTTTTTACAGGTAAGTTAAGAATCTAAGATGAGGCAAGCTGAGTAAAGGCATGAGCTGGGATAAGGTGAGAATCATTGTAATTTCTGTTATTTATTATCACAGTACAGAATTTTTCATTTATGTGTCTTTTATCATGGGGTATTAAATCTTATGATAATTTTCTTTGCGTCAAATTTTCTCTTCCAAGTTTTTATTACTCTCTCTCTCTCTCTCTCTCTCTCTCTCTCTCTCTCTCTCTCTCTCTCTCTCTCTCTCCAAGCAGGAAACGAGAAGAACAAGGTGATTGACTATTGACTGGGGGTGTTAAGAGGAAGTGATTGGAGGAGAGGGAGGGGCACGGGAAGAGGAGGGAGAGGGGGAGAAGGGGAGGAGAAAGGGGAGGAAAGGGGAGGGGAGAGGGGGCTTCCGGTAGACCACAAAGGAACACACCTATTGTCTGTTTAGGTGGGCATGTGGGTGGGTATGTGGGTGGGAGGTTGAGGTTAAGGAGGTGATGGGGTGAGGGCTTAGGGCTGGTGGTGAGGTTTTGTAGATGGGTAGGTGGGTAGATGGGTGGGGGAGGCTGGGTTTTAGGAGGGTAGATGGGCGGGTATGTTTGTAGATAGGTGGGTGGAGGATGAGAGGTGGTTAAGGAGTTGAAAGGGTGTGCAGGGTAGATAGGGAGATATGTGAGTCGATGGGTAGGTGACATGAAAAATTTTGCAGGTAGAAGGAAAATTGTTCATAAAGAGTAAAGAAAGAGAGAGAGAGAGAGAGAGAGAGAGAGAGAGAGAGAGAGAGAGAGAGAGTGGGATGGTAAGCGTCTGGTATCAAATTCTAATAATACTTACAAGACAGAAGGCAATTAACGGGTCATTTGCATATTTTCAAGGCGTTTTATTGGGGATGAGATGATTGGAGTAATTAAGGGCCTATTTACGTGCATTGATCTAACTGTCTGTCTGTCTATATTTGTGTGTATTGCTGTCTGTCTACCTGTCTTCCTGTCTGTCTGTCTAACTCGCTGTTTGTTTATGTGCCTGCCTGCTTGCCTGTCTGTCTGCACTATTGGTCTATTATTCTGATGCTGTAATTAGTGCCGTCCGTTGAGTGTATCTTACGAACTAATAGGTCTTCTCCTAATTATGCATTACTGGTATAATTACTGATATCCTAATTGGCCACCTGAGAGTTTGGGGCTACAAGGAAGTTGAATATATCGACGCTCATAATTTTCGCAGCATTAGCATAAATCCTGTTCAAAATAAACATTGTGTGAATATATCTTTGACATAATATCGAGTACTTGACCATAGCGTTAATCTTCTATTTAGCCGGAAACAAGGAGAATAATAAGCAGCTTCTACAAACGTTGCGAAATGCTGGATGGCCGTCGAAAATTGTACTTACCTTATTTCCGGCTAAATCGGAGCGCCAAGGCCATTTTCACACACACACACACTATATATATATATATATATATATATATATATATATATATATATATATATGCAGGATAATCTCCAACGATTTCATTCAGCTGAAAATTCATTAGCCGAAGAGTTAAGTACAAGATGCTACTAATATTTTTACACTGGAATATACAGTACATTTAACCAAATGGCTCCATCGATACCATATAGACACTTCCACTATAGCTGTTTCTTCTTAACTTGTCCCAGATTTTAGTCCATTTGTATCTCATTTCTAGTAGTTCAGTGGCAGTTCAAGACAATACTGCCACTGTACCTCATTTTCAAGGCATTCTTCGTGACTAGCACCATGTTCTACTATTAATTCATTGTTGCAGCTTAGCATTCATGTTGAAGTGATGACAGTTTTAAACCAAGTTAGAGTAAAAAGGGTATAGAACCATAACACTAGATTTGTATGTGACACCTCTTACCTATCACACACGAGACAGTAGGTAATAGTGCCCAAATGCCAGGTGAAGTGTCAGGGCTGCAAAGAATCATCCTTCTGTTGGCATGTCGTAGGTGGACTACTGAACCTCGTGAGCAAACTACTTAAAGAACCCCGTAATCATTTTCGGGTGCATAAAAAGAAATGAAAAAAGAAGGGGGAGGGGAAATGTATTTCTGTAGTCTCATTCAGCAGTTAAGAACTTTCCCATAAAATGATTCATCTATCTGTCTGTCTGTCTATCTACCAGTCTGTCTGTATGTGTGTCTATCTGCCTGTCAGTCAATGTGCACCTACCTAGATACCCAACTACCTATCCAAAGCCAGACACCTTAATCCTGGAGAGAGTGGCCACAGACAAATCACCTCCACGTCACCCTTTTCTCTGTTGTCAGGCTGTCCCCCCCCTCCCTACGCCTACGAGTACTTCCCTCATCCACACACCTCTTCATCCCTCCACCTCATCCTCATTCTTCGTTCCCCCCTCTCCCGTTCTTCCTCAAGCACATACGCTCTGCAGTACCTTTTGTACTCTAAGATGGCCTAAAATTACCATCTCTCCATCTGGAATGCTCAGTTGTAATAGTCGAATATGATGCTAGTCATGAAGAAGTGCTGTGGAAAGGATATGGTGCCCTAATATTGTCTTTTTCTGCCTTTGAGATGCGTGAAATATAGACACAAGAGGACGGAAATCTGAGACAACTTAAGGTGAAAGAAGTATAGCAATATAGCTGTTAATTGATACGGATCTCCTCGCCAGCATCCACAAAACCGGCTCACCAACCTCCACAAACCGGATTATGGCGTGCAAATGTAACGAATATTTTATTTCTGTATTATTACCTGCAGTATTAATGAGCAAGGTAATGAGGTGGAAGAGAGACCGTAATTATGTTCCATACCTTGCTAATGACCCACGTTTTGAAGGAGAGTTTAGGTGCGGTCAGTGATGTTTGATGTTGTGGTGATGTGTGATGTTGTGGTTGGTGATGAGTGTGATGTTTGATGATCTGTTGATATGTGATGCTGGAAGAGTTTAGATGTGGTCATTGATGTTTGATGCAGTGGTGATGTGTGATGTGTGGTGATGTTTGATGTTGCGATACTATGTGATGAGTTTTGATTAGTGAAGAGTGTGATGTTTGATGTTTCATTGATGTTATGCTGATGTAATGTTTTTTATGAGATGTTGATGCTGTGTGATGTTGATGAGATTTTTTTTAATATGCACTATTGATGTGATGCTTAAGGGCTCTCAGTTGTGGTTAATGGTGGTGTTTGATGTATTGTCGATGTGTTGATGTGATGCTAAGGAGGTTATCAGTTTTGGTTAGTGATGAGTGTAAGGTCTGATGTTATATATGTGTGATGTTGATGTTAATGCGATGCTTATGGGAGTACAATAATGGCTAGCAGTGAGGAGTGATGTTTGATGTTTAGTACCCGTTGTAAGTGAAACTGAGGGATGATGTTGATGTTTTTGCTGATGTTATGTGAGCTTAGTGCTGCTGATGACTGGGATTAAGGCTGAGGCTGGCTTGTGATGTTGATGTTCAACTGATGTTATGTGATGCTCATGTGTGATGTTGATGTATTGTTTCTATGTTGATAATACGTCGACATTAGATGATGTTGATGAGCTTGATGTTGACTGGCACTTTTAAATGACACCAGATGATGCTGAATATTAATACGTGATGTTAAATAGTGATGTTCGTGACTAGTGCCGATGCTGAGGGTGATGTGTGTGTTGATGCTGCCTTGATGTTAATTGATGTTAAACTCTAGAATACGATTTTTTTTATTCCCTCCACCTCAAATTGACTTCTTCTTTTTTTTTCTTCTTTTTTCTTCTTTTTTTCTCAGGCTAGGCTTCTTGCACTGTAATTAGCTCCATCAAATTGTCAAAGTCTCTCTTAAGCTAAAATAAAATAAAAGCTAAATGTGAAGCTGAATCCCAAGCTAAAAAGAGAAAAGAAAGGAAAATAGT
>NC_137060.1:15637916-15672916 GCF_032717465.1 Coenobita brevimanus | reverse complement strand
ATAAAACAGATACTACAGTCATATCCTTCCTTCAGCAAAATTGCCTTGTAAAGATAAATGATAATAATGATAATAATTTTGTTCTTATAATCCCTAACCTCAAAGTAATCTTTTTTTTTTTTACAGTAGATCTTTCATACAACCTTAGGCAAAGTAAAATTTCTATGGTTATCAAGCGGTATTCCAACTACCTATATCTTCCACAAGCTTTACTCTGTTCATTTTGACTTGGCCCAAAATTACCACCTCTCCATATTGAATGCTGAATTGTAACAAGAGATTAACGTTGGAATATACTGCCAGTCACGAAGAAGTGCTATGAAAAGGAGTTACAGTCGTAGTATTGTTTTTTTCCTGCCAGGTTAAGTTGGACAGACTATAGTATATACCTTTCCCCTCACCCACAAAACCCAGTATACTAGGCATGTGTGTGTGTGTGTGTGTGTGTGTGTGTGTGTTAGAGAGAGAGAGAGAGAGAGAGAGAGAGAGAGAGAGAGAGAGAGAGAGATTTTACATAACAGCGGAAGTAACAGGGCCAGAACGCAAATAACAGAATAACAGACAGCAGAACAACAGGCAGCGTCAACTATTCATCCTTCCCTCCATCTGTCTCTCTCTTAGCTGATTTTTATACTATGTTTTATTCCCCTTCCTTCTTTCCTTCCTCGTTTTCTTTCGTCCCTCCTTCCTTCCTGCCTTCCTTCCTTCTTTCCTTCCTTCCTTCCTTCATTAATTCCTTTTCTTTCCCTTTACTAGACTTCTGGTTTAAAACAGTGACTTTGCATCTCAGTCTCATTAAGGTGAAGGGAAGGGAAGGAGAGAGAGAATGTGGAGGGAGGGGGAGAATGAAGGGTTGGGAGGATGGGAAGGTAAGGGAGGGGAAAGAGGAAGGGGTGAGAGGAAGGAAGGAAGGATGGGAAGGGGGAGGGAAAAAGAAACACAAGGAGAGGGGAGAGATATGGGGTAGGTAGGTATGAGATGAAGAGGGAGAGGGAAAGGAAGAAAGGAGAAGGAAACAGGGTGAGGGGAGGAATAGAGAGAGAGGACAGGAGCGGGAAGGGAGGGGGAAGAGGGGTTGGGGTGATGAATAGCAAGGAGGGAGGGAGGGAGGGAGGGAGGGAGGGAGGGAGGGAGGGAAGGGAAGGAAAGGGAAGGGTAAATGAGAAAGATGAGGGTGAGAATGGGGTGGGAAAGGGGAGGAAAGGAGTTAGATGGGAAGGGGAGAGGAGGAGGAGAAGGAATGAGAAGGGAAGGAAAGAATGTGATGATCAGAGGAAAGGAGGAGGAAAAGGTGAAAAGGAAGGTGGGAAGGTGAAGGAAGGGAGGGGTGAGAGAGAGGAGGGGGAACGGAAGAAGGAGAAAAAGGTGGAGGAAGGGAGGAAAGGTAAGAGAGGGAAAGAAGAACGGAAGAGGAAAGAGAGAAGGTTGAAGTGAGGAAATGAAAGGCGGGGGAATATGGGGATGGGAAGAGGAAAAGGAAGGGGAGAGAGAGAGGTAATGGGAAGGGAGGGGGGAATGAGAAGGGACAGGGAAAACGAAAGAAAAAGCAGAGGAAAAAGACGGAGACGAAGAAAGGTGAAGGAAGGAAGTGGAAAAAGAAAAGAAGAAGATAGTGGAAAAGGGAGAAGAAAAAGAAGAAGATTAAGAGAGAGAAAGGATGGAAAAGAACGAGTAAGGATTTAAAAGAAAAAAGGAACAGAAAACAGTAGACAGGAGAGATACGGGAATGAAAAAACAAAAGGGATGAGAGTAAATACTGAAGGAAGAGAGAGAACAAGAAAGAACAGGGGGAATAAGATGAAAACCAAGCAGAAAAATGACGTCTCTAGGGGAGAGAGAGAGAGAGAGAGAGAGAGAGAGAAGGGAGGGGGATGGGGAATATGAAATGAGAAATGATGTAACAGTTGGAAAGAGCCATGGCATATGAGAAATGTAAGGAGATATAGGTTAAGAAATGATAGGAAAATCCATGTTGTAATAAGAAAGAGAATTACAAAACAAAATAGATGACAATACTTAGGAAATGAAGAAGAGAAAGACAGACAGACAGACAAATAGATAGATAGGTACGCAGGTAGCAAGGTGAGTAGGTAGAGAGGGAGAAGGAGGGGAGGGGAAAATGATGTAACAGCGAGAAGACGTAATGACTAAACAAGTTACGAAATTTGGGGAATGAGGAAATAGGGGACAGAGGAGGAGGAGGAGGAGGAGGAGGAGGGAGAAGAGGAGGAGGAGGAGGAGGAGGGGGAAGAGGAGGAGGAGGAGGAGGGGGAAGAGGAGGAGGAGGAGGAGGAGGGGGAAGAGGAGGAGGAGGAGGAGCAGAGGAAATTGCAGAGAGGTGTGGAATGTTGATATATACGAGGAAGGAGTGACGAAAGAGGGAGGTGAGGGGAAGAATGATGCAAGAATGTTAGCTCACTCATGCACAGGAAAACTCAGGCATTCTATTCCAGCCAACGCCAGACGGTTTTATTCAGCTGAGAGTGAGTCATAGAGGCCTGAGACTGAGAACGCATATAAAGTAAGAAAAATAAAGAAGATAAAATGATACGGAATAAAAATAAAGAAGAAAAGTGGAGGAGGAAAAGAATGATGGGCGAAATATAGAGCAAAGTAAGGAAGAAAATAAAGAGACGAGACTAATAAAATGTGATGAAAAATAAGAAGCAAAAAGAGAGGAGTAAAAATGACGGAATATATTGACGAGAAAATAAAAAAAAAACAGAGCAAATTGAACATTATTAAAGATGGGAAAGTTAAAATATTAGAGGAAAAGGTAAAAAATTAAAGAATGAGTGAGACTGAGGGGAATGATGCAAGATTTTTAGTATTCATTCTCAACACCTTCACTCTCCTTTAGTGTGTGTGTGTGTGTGTGTGTGTGTGTGTGTGTGTGTGTGTGTGTGTGTGTGTGTGTGTGTGTGTGTGTGTGTTAATCAATCCACCACAAGATAATTTTACTCAACCAGGTAATTACATCTCGTAGTAAAAGAGTTAATGAAGACTATATCAAACCTCACCAATTGGAAAAGTCTCTCCCAGGCTGACTATGAAATGGACTGAGGGTAGTAAGAAGGAAATATTAAGTGCGTCGTCAGAATGAAGAGGTTATCAATGTGAAAAAAATAAAAAAAATAAAAGAATAAGAAATAAAAAATAATGTGAAGAGGGAAAAAAATATGTAAGAATATCAATAAAGGATAACTAAAGCAAAATTTTGAAACCTGCTGAAAATTAAATATCACACCAAAAAAAAAAGAGAGAGAGAGAGAGAGAGAGAGAGAGAGAGAGAGAGAGAGAGAGAGAGAGAGAGAGAGAGAGAGAAAAGTGAGCAAGGACTGGGGAGAAGAATGTTGTAAGATTAAGAGAGGGAGAGAAGTGAATCGTGGTTAGAAAAATATTTAGAGAAGAAAAGGTGAAGAAAAGAAAATGAAAAATAAGATAAACGAGGAAAATGAGGGAAGGGGAAGGAAAGTAATGATAGAGAAAGACTTGAGGGAAAAAATGGACCAAAACTGAGCTGATATATAAGACAGAGTTAAGGTTAAAATATTGATATCGATAGTGATGACGATGATGATGATGATGATGATGATGATGATGATGATGATAATAATAATAATAAAATAATAATAATAATAATAATAAAAATAATAATAATAATAATAGTAGTAGTAGTAGTGGTAGTAGTAGTAGTAATAGTATTAATAGCAGTAGCAGTAGTAGCAGCAGTAGTAGTAGTAGTAGTAGTAATAATAATAATAATAATAATAATAATAATAATAATAATACAGTGGTAATAACAACGATAGCAAAGTAGCAGTGTTAGTGAACGGCCATAAATCAGAGAAATATTTCCTTTTCATCACCGCTCCTTAGTTTTTTCATCGTGTTTTTCTGTTCCTCCTCTGCAACATCCTCCAAATATAACTTCCTTTTTTCTCTCTCTCTGTTCGCTGCTTCCCTTACCTTGTTTATACTTTTTTTTTTATTTTAACTTATTAACTATTTCCGAGTTTTATTTCTTCTTTTTTCCAATGCGTTTCTCTTGGTCTGTTCTATTCTGCTCTGCTTCTTTTCTTCGGTTCACCAATTTCTTTCCCTGTTCTTCTGTTCTTCAAGTATACTCGCTGACTTTAGGCTGTAATTTGTTTTGTACCTTATTTTCCCCATTTTTTACCCTTTTTATTTATTTATTTTTTACTATTTCTGAATAGTACAATGTGTTACTTTCCTTAAGCCTAATTATCTCTGCCAATGGGCTGGAGGAGGTCTTGTATTTACTTCTGTGTGTGTGTGTGTGTGTGTGTGTGTGTGTGTGTGTGTGTGTGTGTGTGTGTGTGGGTGTTTTGTCCATCTCTCAAAAAGTTACTGTTGTATTTCAGTGAAGTGTTGTGCATGTGTGGGTCATGGGCCAAGGAAGAGTTGAATAAATTTTGGAAGTGATCTGGGTTCGAGTCCCGGTTCAGGTCTTACTGTTTGTTTGTCCACGAGATATCTCAAAAAATTATTGATGGATTTCAGTTAAATTTTGTGGATATGTGAGTCACTGGCCAAGGAAGTGTTGGCCAAATTTTGGTGGCGGTCTGATTTGTCTGGTACAGGTGCTGGCGGAGGTATGCGCTCTCTGATGCTGTCTTCTTGCTTCAGCCCTGTTTTTCTGCCTATTCATTTTTCTTCTATGTCATTCCATTTTATTCATTTCTATTCCCCCATTCTTCCGTCATGTTCTTCAGTTCCTCTTATTACTACCTCAGCCAGACTAAAGCCCATTCTTTTCGACACCCTCTTTCTTTTTTTTCTTTTTTTTTAATTTGCCATGTTTTTCTTTTCCTCTTGACACTTTTTGAAGTAAAATAATTATAGCTTTTATTCCACATTCCTTTTGTTTTTCTTTTTTTACTTTTTCCCATTACCTCCTCCTTCAGTAAAGGACGACACTGTTTTCACGCAAATCTGTCTGTTTGCATGTATGATTTTTTTTTTTTCGTTCCATTAAGTCTGTCTGTTTGTTCATTAAATTTCAGACAAACTAATTAATGTGATTGTCTTTGTTTTTATTTACTGATATTTATACTTCATTCGTCTTTATTTATTTATTTATTTAATTGTTTTGGTGGATTTTATTATTTATCCATATATACAGGTATATTATCAGGCTATTCTTATCCTTTGTCTGCTCCTCGGAGATAAATACAATCGACTGGCTTTAAGTGAAATATGAAATCACTTAATTCTTTGCCATATCTAATCTCTCACACTCTACTTTATCTTGGCCTAAAAAATATTCCATCTCTTCATCTACTACCCTGTGCTATAACAAACATTTCAAGGCTATAATAAGATGCTAGTCACGAAGAAGTGCTGTGAGAAGGATCCAGAGACAGGCCAAATTAGGGTAAAAAGAGTATACTGTAGTTGCGGTAGAGGGGTGGCTGTGAGTTGAGGAAAATCGTCTAACGTCAGCCGAGAGGGAGCAAAGAATGACGAGATTAACCCCTTCAGCCCTGAGACGTATTTTTTCCTTTTATTCTTGCTGCCACCAGACGATTTTTGGTGCTTCCGTAACTCTATTTCCTTAGCGATTTATTTTGCGCATTACAGCTCAGTACTGCATCTTTTATGGAATCTATGACCCGATATCAGTGACTTCGAGGCTTTCGCAACACCATTTCCATAGCGATTAATTCTATCCATTATAACTCGGTACTATGTCTTCTATGTAAAGTAGGTCTATATCAAAATGACGTAAATATGGTATGAGAAACTAAAGTGCAATATCCAAAATAAGTTGGTTAAGAGGAGACGTTAAGAAGCCTCACTCGCCACTTAGAATGAAGGTTTCCTTCTCATCTCTCCAGCTGGAAATCTCTAGACCTTAATAAAATCTCTGTAGTAAAAATAAAATCCAAAATAAAGACGTCTTTGTGGTCAAGGGGTTAATTATGATGTACTTGAGGTCTGCGCTTTACTGATTTAGCCACTTCTGTTCCTTTACTTCCTATTTTAACCCGAAAATAGTATGCTCTACGTATCGCATATTTCCTCCTTTTTTTGATATGTTATTTCATGATTCCTTTATTACTTACAATAGCATTTTCTTGTTACTAATAATTTGTCCTACTTTCACATCATCTTTAATGTAATCTACAGTGACATATATTTTTCTCTTCCTTCATGTATCCATCTAATCTCACTTAGTTACATTTTCGTTTTATTGACATTTCCTTATTCCTTCACTATGTTTCTTTATTTCAGTATTTAATCTCTTAGTCACACACACACACACACACACACACACACACACACACACACACACACACACACACACACACACACACTAGTATTTCTTCTCTGCCCATTTCCCACATTCATATCTTTTTTTCTTTCTCTCTAGTATCTCTCAGTCCTCGTAACATCCTATTCTGTTCATCATCCACGCCCGCATCTTCATTTTATTTTTTTTCCGTATGTACTCGTTCATTATTCTAGCTTTAATTTCTTTCTCACCCACTTCCGCAATTATTGATATTCTCTTCCTGCACTTCCTCTATAACTTCATTTACAGTCCCGTCTGTCTGAATAACTTATCTAAAAAACCGAATTATGTCTGATTATTGGCCACTAGCGATTGGTTCCAGGACTATCGTGGTGCTTATTAGGGTGTAGCGACTATCAGACATTCTTTTACATGTGTGGGATTCCAAGTATAATCATCGTCACCATCATCATCATCATCATCATCATCATCATCCTCTTCCTCCTCCTCCTCCTCCTCCTCATCATCATCATCATCATTATCCTTCTTCTCCTCCTCCTCCTCCTCTTCCTTCTCATCATCATCATTATCCTGATCAACATCCTCCTCCTCATCGTCATCATCGCATCAATCACCCTATTTTTCTCCATAACAGTTAGCATAGGTGGGATCCGAACACAGGAAAACGAAAAAAACAAAAACAAAAAACAAATGCAACCTACGATTAAAACTATCACAATGTCCAACGAAATGTATCATACCTCAATCCTCTCATCATTCAGAAGTTCACAATTTTTTCTGTTATCACCCAAAATAGAAAACTAATTAATTCTGTATAGTGAAGGCAATGGATGGCAGTGAATTTAGGATGTCAAAATTTGCAGGTGATTTTGTCTAGATAAAAGTTTACCTATTTGTCCTAGCCCCATTTTTGACGAGGGAACTGGGGTTTGAATGATGATGATGGTGATGATGATGATGGTGATGGCAATGATGATAATGATGACGGTAGTGATGGTGATGAAGATGATGAAAATAATAGTAATAAGGATGACGATGATGATGATGGTGAAGATAGCAATAATAAAAATAAGGATGATGACGAATGAATAAATGAATGAATGAATGAAATCGACATCAGTGAAAGGCTTAATAGAGACAGTGATCATCATTATTCCGATTTTATATCAAATTCAGAGTATGTAATTCTCAGCCGATTTTACGTAACTATAACAACTTTATTTTAATCTTATTGCCGCCAAGACATTTTATGCAACTTAAGGGTGACGCCTCGTAGTGATGGGGTTAAAAGCAATATTACTAACGCCTGTACATTGACTTTATTATTTTATGTTGTCCCCAAAGATTTTTATTAAGCCTAGGGTCTCTTGTAGGGAAGGGGTTAATATTCACGTCAATCATCGTTTAATAATCATCATTTAACTGTGTAAATTATTGTGTGATTAGAGATTCGTAAACACTGCCACAACCCTCTGATCGCCCTCGTCCAGTGATATCAAAAATATAATACGCAGATGACGTCTTGGCAATGGAAAGTAAATTGACATCTTTTCTTTTTATCTCTGGACTGCTGCGATTTCTGTCTGTTTATCAAAATCGTCAAAATTAGCCTAAATAAATGTGTCTGGGAGTTAGCCGAGACCACTGCAACCTTGGCCTTACTACGATTTCTCTCAGCTGGCCAAAATCGTCTGTAGTTTTAGCAGGAAGTTAAATACTCAGATTAATCACAGCTATTTTCGTGTTCATTATATCCTCTGTGTTAAATCCCATCATTATGAAAAAAATTATTCTTAGTGTATTCTTGCTATCATCAGACGAATTTATTCAGCCTAGGAAAAGCCTCCCGTACTAAAGGAGTCTAGTATCTTTATTAACACCTTCATTACTATTTTTGAATGCTTAGTCTTATTACCTCTGGGCGATTTTATTCAACTGTGTAAAGGCTTTATTTACTAACAAGATAACACACTCTACATTTACCTTTCTATATCAGTCCTTTCTCGCTGTCTCCACGCTGTTTTTATGTCAGATGCGGAAGTCTTATGGTGAACGGGTTTATTTACGAGACATTAACCCCTTCAGAACAAAAGGGTCTATGAGCTGAGTAAAATAGCCTGGTGGAAGGACGATCAAGAGGGAGAAACCATCATCGCAGAGAAGGGGAGATGGAAACTTTTTTTTTTTTTCTTCATCACATATTTCTAAAGCTGAATAAAATCGTCTGGTTATAGCAAGAACAGAGCACAAAAATCGTCATCATAGTATTAGGATTAACACTATGGTTCTTGTGATAAAATCTGAACTGAATAAAATCGTCTGATGTTAAGTGAAATAAAGCACTAGGGAAGATGGTAAGAGGGTTAATGAGGACAGCATCAACATTCTCTGGCCCGTATTTTCCTCGGGGACCTTAATACCCCTTCCTTAGCGATTTATTTTCCATACTGCTCATTAATATCCCCCTGTTTGCTTCGTATGTCATTTCAGTATCGACATAGATTGCATGAATAACACACAAGAAGACAGTGACGGAACAGAATCGGAAATAAGTCGGTAAGCAAGAGGTGTTAGTAAGCTTCCTTCTCTTACGTCTACAGTCAGCTGAATAAAATAGTCTTGAGTTAGCCGGAAAGTAGGTAGAGCTGTTCAGGCCTTGAAAGGGGCAATAGAACATTTTGACTTTACGTTTTGTCTAAGATTTGTACTTGAGTTTAAGAAATAATTAAATCGTGATCTAATAATTATTCCATGTACCTGGTAAATGACGTAATTTTGTTAGTTTTCGTCTTTGTTGCATACTTGCTTTACTAATACATTTTTACACTTTACACTTGTACACTTTTATTTACTTATTTCCACTTGCTGTTTATATCATTATCATATTGGTTATATTATTATGCTTTACTGGTACTACTTTATTTTTTGCTCTATATCTTTGTTATTGTATTAGTTTGGCTTTGCTGTTTTCTTGTCATTATTCAGTTTTACTATGATTATTTCTAAGGCCCATTTTTTCCGACAACACCGGAAGCATCATATGAGAGTCCCTACTTAAAATTTATATCCTTTGACTCACTCTCAGCTGAACAAAATTGTCTAAGATGCTAGAGTTGTCCCTATCATGAGAGGGTTTAAACTGACTCGTGCTGAAGGGATACTATACATTACACGTAAGAAGTAGTCGAGCTCAAAAATCCCTTTACGCGTCCAGGGTTCCGAACTGATCAGCTAAGGTTTGAACCCTACTTTAGCTGCCACAGTAATCTAGTAGGCTATTTTCCTCCAACTAACGCCAGACGATTTAGGGGGGGTTTGCGCCGAATAGACACGCTGATAGATAGATGCGGAGACAGAGAGAGAGACAGACACACACACAAACAGAGAAATTCAAAAAACATAATCGGAGTTGTCCCATCGTCCTAAAAATTTTTAATGGAGGCAGCGGAGGACAGAACGATTCTGTTCGAGTCGAGTCAAACCGATTCGAGCGAGCGAACCGGTATCATTCGCGAGCAGTACCGAATCCCGTGTTCCGACCATCAGGGAGGACGATTTACCTGGCACGTATTTACCTGGTCCGTATTTACCTGGCTCGTATTTACCTGGCACGTATTTACCTGGTTCTTTTTTTTTTTACCTGGCACGTATTTACCTGGCTCGTATTTACCTGGCACGCATTTACCTGGCACGTATTAACCTGGCTCGTATTTTACCTGGCACGTATTTACCTGGCTCGTTCAGGTGAGTGGAACCTAGGAGTGTTGATTAGTGTCGATTAACCCTTTAGCTGCAATATACGGACTTTGACATTGATTCCAGGTAACGCCAGGTGATCTTGATTAGACTCTGAAATACCCACTGTGCTTTAAGAGAGAGAGAGAGAGAGAGAGAGAGAGAGAGAGAGAGAGAGAGACTATCACAATCGTCATTTTGGCCAAGAAATAAGAACTCCATATTTCATTCCGAATAACTTCAGACGATTTTACTCAGCGCAGAGAAAGCCACAGTCCCAATGAGGTTAATCCCTTTACACCGACGACGTATTTTTATTGTTATTGCTACCACCAGACGATTTCATCCGGCCTTGGAGGGATTATTCGAGCTGGAGTGGGAGGTAGCTTTTACTGACCCGTTAACTAATGATGATTCGTCCTAAGCTGAATAAAATCGTCTGGTAGTAGCAATAATAGGAGTAATAGGAGCGAAAGTTGTGTGTGTGTGTGTGTGTGTGTGTGTGTGTGTGTGTGTGTGTAAAAATTCTCTGTTTATCCACGATTTTATCTCGAGGGAAGACCTTTGGCAATTCTACCCTTCAGTACGATGACAATTTTAGTGTATTCCTTCTGCCTTCCGACATTTTTATTTAACATAATGGTGAAGGAAGCTAACACCTCTTCCTAAGCGATTTATTTTGCTTACTGTACTTTGCTATTGTCTTTTGCGTTGCTTAAATCATTCTGTCTCCATACTCTGCCTAAAGTACAGATGATGTTAACCAGCCGTGGTCAGAAAGTAAATCACTGAGGAAGAGGTGTTAGGGAGCATCCTCAAGCGACACGGGTCTACAGTATATCCCCTCCGGTTCGAAAAGCCATCCCCAAGCTGAAGGAAATCGTCTGAAGGTAGCTAGAAGGGCAAAAAAAAAAAAAGTCACCAAAGTAAAAGTGTTGAGGAAGGATGCTAATTAATTCCTCCAGTTCTGAGTCCCCTCTAAGTTGAAGAAAATCGTCTGGAAGGAGCATGAATAAATTTGGAAAAGACACTAACGTAGTGAAGGGGTATATTTGATTACTGATAACTTTGTTTTGTATGCTCTCTCTCTCTCTCTCTCTCTCTCTCTCTCTCTGGATTCTACCTCATCCCATCCTCTAGCTGGAAATTAGGGTCTGGAATGATGATGCTGATGATAAGAAGGAAGAGGAAGAGGAGGAGGAGGAGGAGGAGGAGGGGAGAAGGATGAAGAGGAAGAGGGGAGGAGGGGAGAAAGATGAAAAGGAAGAGGGAGGAGAGGGAGAAGGAAGAGAGAGGGAATGAGGCAATGTAAAGGAATTATTAACCGCAACTGTACAATCGAAATGTGACACTGAAGATTTCAAAAAAATAATAATAATAATAATGTCAAAAATAAATTAATAAATCAGTCAAATAAAAACCAATAAGAGTCAGTCCCATACTAAGTCCTTTGGAAGTGTATGAGACCAAAGGGCAGACCATCACAGACCAGAACATTGAAGGGTACATGACCAGCCTACGTCAGCAGTGGCCTTAGGTGACAGAAAACTCCCCAGCATCACCTTGGAGACTCGAACCTATCCACCATCCACGCTTCCAGCGCCTCACACCACTGGACCACAAGGCGTCCTACAAACCCCGAAAATTCTTGGAGTCGAAAGCGCAGTAGGCCAGATATGACGTAGTGATTGGGGGCCATATTTATAAAGTCTCCTTGGGTTTAGCTATGTATTTACGGTTTTCTCCTCATTCCTATAACTAAAAAAATACCTTAAAATCAAGTGAGAGTTAATTATAATGTGGAATAGGACCTAAAACGAGACGATCAGTAATATGAGTTAACTGTTACGTAGAGTTGCTTATCTTTTGAACTAATTAGGACTCTTTATAAATGCGGTCTCTTAGCCGGGCGGAGTCGGTTTGATGACGTTGCGAGGGCGAGGCTTAGTATGTGACGTCACAAGATAGGCGGGGCTTAGACAGTGACGTCACGAGGGGAGAAGGCGGGGCTTGGGAAGTGACATCACAAGTTAGGGCGGGGCTTGGGAAGTGACGTCACGGGGTGGAGCTTCGCAGCACAACACAATACCGCGTTTCTTCCTTTTTTTTTTTTTTTTTTTTTTTTTTTTTTCCTGTGGCGTCAGCGCGTCACAGCTTCGCGGGAGGAAGCATAATTTACCCTGGCCACACTCCCAATGTTACTTACTGCCTCTATTTTGTCCAAGTAGCAGTTAACCGGTCGTAAAAGGCGAAATTATGTCCACAAACTCTCGGAGGTTGAAGCAGCGGTAGGGTTTTGACGGAGGAAGGGGGTAACTGAGGAAGAGTGGGTACGAAGCAAGTAGTAGGTTTTTTTTTTTTTTCCCCTTGCTTCGTCAGGGGATTTTACTCAGCCTAGAGGTGACTTTCCGAACTGGTGAGGGAGGGGGCTGATGTACAGCCTTCAATACTCTTTCCCCAATATGGTACTCTTTTAAGTTGAAGGAAATCGTCTGAAATTGTCTGATAGAAACAAAAATTGAATTGAAATGACATCCTCGGGCTGCTTGGGTTAATAATGTGGGGTCCTTCGTCATGGCTTGTGGCAGGTGCAAGTAATTTTTTATTTATTTTTACTTGTTTTTTTTCACTTATGGTTTTTGTACTGTTGATGTTTAATAATGTGAAAAATAGGAAACTTAGCATAATACTGTATATGTGATTTATTTCTAATTTCTGACTCCGTAAATTTAGGAAATAGATTGTTATTAAATTTCTGTCAGGTGGAAGTTTAAGTTTATATTATTCTTTTTATATATATTGTGGTTTTTGTGTACAGTATATTGGGTGTGGGAATTTTAAAATTAGTAGGAGAGGTAACTATGCATAGTTTTGGAGTAGTGACTTTTGGAAGCAAATTGGTTTTAGTTTTTCTTATATTTTCTTTGACATTTTTTTTTTAATAGATTTTCGAAATGTAAAAACTGGGAGTAGATTCCATAAGTAGGTGATAATTAACCCCTTCACTCTAGCGCCTTTTTTATTACTTTATTCTTGCAACCACCAGACGATTTTATTAAATTTCTGAGGTGAAGGAGTTAAGGAAGTCTGTATCTATCTCTCCCAGGTCCAAAAATCTCTCTCAGGCTGAAAAGAGAACCCGGTGGACTGCAGGTTTAAGTTCCCCTTCCTTCTGCAGGCCACCATCCTCCTTTTGGGGGGATAGGGAAGTAGTTGAGGGACGTATGTATAGCCAGGCAGTTGATCCGGCCAGTTATATCGGTGCCATCACGTGAAGGCGTCCCTCTCCAGCACTGTTGCAAACTTAAAGCTAAATATGTCACAGGACTGAAGGGGTTTAGCCTTTTGTGATGGACAGATACATAGATTCAGAGGAAGATGCAAATTTCTTATATATCACTTTTATTATTATTATTATTATTATTATTATTATTATTATTATTATTATTATTACTGAGAAGTGTGAAAACGAATTAAAGACGTATTATAAAGTATTCACCCTCTTGTAATTTTTGACCCAATAAATTCTTCAAACAGGTGGCTATTGCATTTCTTGTCGATGGTGATAAGTCTTAACTATGATTTTTTTCCTTTTCCTTAATCTTTCTTTTTTCTTTTTCTTTTTTATTCCCCACCAGACGATTTTATTCAGCTTACTGGAGACCTTTTGACTTGGAGGGGTTAGATATAGCCTTCATAACCCCTTCAGTACAAGAGATCTACCCCCCCCAAAAAAAAAGTCTTTTTTTTAGCTGCAAGTATAAACACAAATATACGTCACAGGATTGAAGGAGTAAATTTCTGCTGGGTAATAAAGTGAGAATTAGAAGATTATTTGATAGTTTATATTATAGATTTTTTCGGCTTCTTATTTTTGGGTCTAGTAAATTTTTGAAGTATTATTAAAATTATCAGATATACATTAGTTTTTCTTAATATGGCTTTTTTATTGTCTTCATTTTTTGCTTATGGACTAATATTTGGAAATTTAATGAAAAATTTACCATCATATTTATTCCTCATTTTTGCCTGACTACATTTTAGCTGATAGTTCCAAATCTTTGTGAAAGGAAGCAGATTTGTCGTACATGGTATAGAATCATATATTTTTCTTATCGTATGAAATTTTTAAAGATGTGTAACTAAATACTGATCTGGTTAGTTGCGAAAGTTGTTGACTGTTATTATTATTATTATTATTATTATTATTATTATAAGAAGAAGAAGAAGAGGCAAGTTTTATGAAATTTATGGCTTAAGTACATGAAAACTAAAAGTGGATTTATTCTAATTTCTTCGTCTTCCTGTAATTATTGGCAATTTTTTCATTTCAGTATCTGGATTTCTTTTTTGTGGGGGGGGGAAAGGTACAAGTTCAAGTTTACTATGCTTTTTTTTATTTTTGTCAATTTATTTTTGTACATTTATGGTTTGGGAACGTGAAAATTGCAATGAAATTTATGATAATTTATTCGTCCTCAAAAAAAAAAAAAAAAAAAAATGAGAAGCAGGAACCCATTAAATTCCTCGGTGATTTATTTGCATTTTATAGCATAGTAAATATGAGAACCAGGAGCAAACTTTTCTTTATTTCCAGGCCTTTTATATGGTTACTTTGAGTACTTTTATAGGCTAATTAAATGTATTGTTTAGACATTCTTATTTTGCATTATTATTATTTCTGTTATCATTATTCTTATCATTATTATTATTATTAGTAGTAGTAGCAGTAGTAGTAGTAATAATAGTAGTAGTAGTAGTAGTAGTAGTAACAAGAAGCGGTGCCAAGGCACAGCAAACCCTTTCCCGGCAGTCATTTTAGTGCTGACTTAGGATATCTAGTCAAAGATGTCACACATCAAATTTGGAGTAAATAGGTGAAAATTGACGATTTGATGCCCATTTGAAATTTTAGGCCCGACCCACCTGATATTAATTCCCCTACTGCTAACTGGGGGGTGACCCCCTTGTTGTAATGAGGCATGTTATAGGATGCTTTTGTTTTCATGTCGACATGACGAATTTGCAAGGAGCTATGGCCAAAAAAATGATTTGAACCCATCCCCCCCCCCTTTTTTTTGGGGGGGGGGCCTTCAGACTGGGCCTTGGCCCAATTTGGGCCAAAAATTTAATCAGGTGATCAAAAGTCCATAGCCCATCATCCTTGTAATTTTAGTTAAAATCGCACCAGTAGTTTTCGCGTAAAGTTGTTAACAGACAGACTGACAACCAAACAAATAAACAGACAAACCGAGTGAAAACAATACCCGTCCCCGAGGGGCGGGGACGGGTAATAATAGCAGTTGTAGTGGTAGTACTAGCAGTACGACTCCAAGTAGTAGTAGTAGTAGCAGCAGCAGCAGTAGTAGTAGTAGTAGTAGTAGTAGTAGTAATAGCAGTAGTAGCCTAGCTGCAGCAGTAGTAGTAATAACAACGATAAAGACTTTCCACAGTTAATTCATCTTTTACGAGTTCCTTTATTTTTAGCACCATTATTAGCAGTACTCTAAGTTTATGTTGTTTTTTGTCTTTATTAGTGCCTGGGTAATAAATATGCCAAGTTTTATATTCCTTACTATATTTAACCCGTAGTTCCTCAAGGACCATTTAGCCTGTTGTAAATTTGCCGTGCGACTCATTTTTATTGCTATCTTAAAAATTTCAGTATCGTGGCGTCTTTTGTTTAGCTTATGTTTGCGACCACCAGATGATTTTTATTGGAAGTGTGAGTGTGATGAAGCTTTATTTTTATTTATTTATTTATCTGTTTATTTTCCTGGGTGGCAAAACTAAAGGATACAGGGGAGCCACGCGATCTTATCTTGTTCCTGGAGAAAATTTTTGGATAAACCTTAACTGCATTCAGACTATTAATCCTACAACGCCCAATTTCATAGGGTACAATCTCATAGCCCCTCCCCACCCCCAGCCAGAATTCCAGCTCATTATCTTCATTTCTTTGCTCCCCACGTCCATTTCTTTACCTCCTAGTTAAATCTTCACTACACTCAAACTACTAATTCAGCAACATCCAGGTCCACAGGGTACGCTTTCCTTCCCCAGTTCGAACGCTCATCAGTATTCCAGCCCATCTTGTCCACTCCATTCCTCACAACAACCATTTCTTTACCTCCTGTGACAGGTTCATGGCGCGACGCAGGCCACGCGGTCAGCTACGAAGTATAGCGGTTGCATTATTAGTCCTCTTCAAAAGCCATGTCCTCTTGTTTATTCTGTTAGTGCTACCAACAGACGCTTATCACTGGGACCTCTTTTGTTTTTTATGTAATTGTTTTCTCCAGACGATTTTCACTGGGACCTCTTTCGTTTATTTTATTATTGCCACCTCCATACGATTTTCGCTGAGGTAGTATTGGTAATAGAGATTTTTCACTGCCCTCATCAAACCACCTTTCTGCACTTTGCCACAAGGGTGTGGGAAGTAACTCCATCTTGTGTAGTGTTTGTGACAAGTAAGTGCATAAGAGATGTAGTGGTATTAGAGGAAGACTACCAAATAACGCTGATTTCGTGTGTGTGGTGTGTCGAAGAGATCATGCAGAGGTTGTCAGGCCTGAAAGGATTAATCTTCCTAGAGAGTCTCGAGTGAGTGAAGGAGTTTTGTTATTTGGGGATATGATAATATGTGCTGGAGGTGTGGCTGGAGCTGGCTTTGTGGCTAGGGTGAGGAATGGGTGAAGGAAGTTCAGAGAGATGTTGCCTCTCCTAACACTGAGAAGGCTTTCCGTCCGTGCTAAGGGATCTTTGTATGCGACTTGTGTTAGAAATGTAATGCTGTATGTAGTGAGACCTGGGCAGTAAAGGAAAAGGATATTCGTAGGCTCAAATGTACAAAGATGACAAAGATTAGATGGATGTGTAGTGCGTCCTTGAATGCGAGGCTTAAGGGGGGGGGGGTAGGATTACGACTGAAGAACTGAGAGGAAGGATGGGACTGGGCTGTGTTGGTGCTGTGATGGGGAGGGGCAGATTGAGGTGGTTTAGGCATGTTGAGAGGATGGAGGATGACAGCTGGGTGCAGAAGGCGAGAAGTGTGAACGTCGGGGGTGGGGATGCGAGAGGCAGACAGAAAAAGACTTGGGAAGAGGTCATAGAGTCCTCAGGGATAAGGGACTGAGTAGGGAAGCTGCCAGAGATCGAACAGCGTGGAGAGCCGCCATTAGGTGACTAAGACCGACGCATACAAACACGTTGGAGCCTTTATAAACAATACGAAACGGTACGAACGAGAGAGATCTTTAAGGAGACCAATTCGAGTTGAAGGCGTTGGATTATAGGCTTCATTAACCCCTTCACTACAAAAGGTCTTTCCTAAGTTTCATATAAATCGTTTGTTCATTAGCAGGAAAAAAATAATAAATACAAAATGAGGCTATACGTTGCTGGAGTAAAGGTGTAAATCGTCACGTGAATACAAGAAGGGAAAGCAAAAGCGTCGTTGTAGCGAAGTGGTAACCCCTTCAGTATGGTGTCCTTTGGTAGTTTATCTATTATACCAGACGATTTTATTCAGCTTGCTGTTAATAATAAAGGGACTGATAATGCTATATTTAACAGTCAGTTCGATAAGTCTCTCCAAAGTTGAATAAAGTCGTCCGTCAGGAGCAAAAAGCAAAAAAAGTCGCCGTAATGAAGTGACTGATTCCTTCACTTCGAGGGGTTTGTCCTACGGTAAATAAATCGCATGGAGACAGCAAAAAAAAAGAAAAGAAAAAAAATTAAGAAACATCATTGAACCCGAAGAGTTTAAGGAAGATAAAACAAGGGCCTTCAAAACATGAGGATTACACACACACACACACACACACACACACACACACACACACACAAACATATCTATCTATCTATCTAGCTATCTGTCTATCTACACAAAAAGGCTAAATACATACAGTAATTTCCTGTATCATTATTTTACACTTCATTACTGATGACATTACCGCCATTATTATTATTATTATTAGCACAACTGACTGGTATTTTTATTATTCTCTTACTGTACTTTTCAGTCCTGTTATTATTATTATTATTATTATTATTATTATTATTATTATTATCATTATTCCTGTTGTTACCGTGTACTGAAACGATTTTAATTATCATTATTATTATTATTATTATTATTATTATTATTATTATTATCATTATTACAAATACCAACCCAACCATTGCTACCAAAAGAGTCATATTGTTTAAATTCATGTCGGATTATTTTTCACTCTGACATAAACACTGCAAATTATAGTTATCTGATATTTTTTGCAATTTAATATTTTCCATCCTTAATAATAGCTGCTACCGCTATTATTATTATTATTATTATTATTATTATTATTATTAGGGCCAGAAATCGTACCTTAGAGAATATTAATAGACGCTATCAATTTCATTTATTATTAATTTTGCATTATCTGATACCTCCAAATTATTGAATGGAAGAGAAAGAAAAATTTAAAATATCTTATTACTCTGGTTTATATTATGCTAAAGGTTCTCTCTCTCTCTCTCTCTCTCTCTCTCTCTCGCCCATTGAGGATTAAGGGGAGGGGCAAGGGTAATGGGGGTGAGAATGAGCCAATGGGGAGGGGGAAGGGGAGGTGACGCGCCAATGGAAGGGCAGGAAGCAAGGGGGGAGGGGGAAAGAGGGGAGGGGGGTGTGATTTCCTGTTTTTCCCCTCCCCCCATCCTCCTCTGTCTTTCTCCTCCCCCTCTCCCCTCTCTCTTATTCCTTCTTTCACCCCTCTTCTTCCTCCCCTTTCCTCTTTCTCCTCTTTCTCTTCCTCTTCTTTCCTCTCTCTTTTTCCTCCTTCCTTTCCCCTCTCTCTTCCTTTTCCCTTTTTCCTTCATATTTTCTTTCCTTCCCTTCCCTCCCTTCCCTATCCCTTTCTTTAGTCCTCTCCCCTCCCTTCCCCTTCCTCCACCCCCCCTCCCCTCACTTTCCCCTCTACTTCCTCCCTCCGCTTTCCACTTCCCCTTGTCTCATTTTCCTCATTCCCCTCCCCCTACTCATTCCCTTCCCTCCCTCCCTTTTCACTTTCCTCCCTCATTCCCTTCCACTCTCTACTTCCCACTTCCCCCTCCCCTCCTCTTCCCTCTCCTCCCTCCTCTCCCCTCCCCTCCCCTCCCCTCTATTTCCTATGTCTATTATTCCTCCTTTCATTTCCTCCCCCTCTCCTCTCCCCCTCCACTCCCCTCCCCCTTCACTCCCCTCCTCCGTGACAGAGTGACGGCTTGTTGGACAGGTAGGGAAATGGGGGAGGGGAGGGGTGGAGGGAGGAAGGGAGGGAGAGTTGAGAGAAGAGAAGGGAGGAGGAGGGAACGGAAGGGAGAAAAAAAGAGAAAGGAAAAGAAGTGACCTAAGGGGGAGAGAGAGAGAGAGAGAGAGATAACAGTATGTATGAAAATGTACAGGAGACAGATTGTTAAAAAATGGATTTCTTATATTATCTATGTAGGTGTATAATAAATGGTAAGTAGGTTAAATATCTATCTGTCTATCTATCTATCTATCTATCTATTTGTCTACTTATTTACTTCATTATCTAAGTTCTTCGAATCACTAATAATGATGATAATGATGATGATATTAACAGCAACAACAACCAAAACAACAACAACAACAACAACAATAATAATAATAATAATAATAATAATAGTAGTAGTAGTAGTAGTGGTAGCATTAGTAGTAGTAGTATTGGTAGTAGTTGTAGCAGTAGCAGCAGCAGCAGTGGTAGTAGTAGTAGTAGTAGTAGTAGTAGTAGTAGTAGTAGTAGTAGTAGTGGTACCAATAGACAGATAAGCAACAAAAACAAGCAAAACAAACAAGCAAGAGTAAATAAAGCAAAAAATATTGTTCACCATTTTTTTTGCCTCTTATTATCCATCATGCAATTACGAATGAAACGATAATGGCGTCTTTATTTTTCATCACGCTTCCTTTATTATTCATATTTATTCGACCGCCTTATCTGGGGAGGGATCTGTGTGTGTGTGTGTGTGTGTGTGTGTGAATGTGGAGGGGATAGAGGTTGCGTGTGTGTGAGTATGACTGTGTGTTTTATTTCTGTATATGCTGTAAATGTGTGTGTGTGTGTGTGTGTGTGTGTGTGTGTGTAGAGGGGATAGAGGTTGCGTGCATGTGTGAGTGTGACTTATTTTTGTATATGCAGTAAATGTGTGTGTGTGTGTGTGTGTGTGTGTGTGTGTGTGTGTGTGTGTGTGTGTGTGTGTGTGTGTGTGTGGAGGGGATAGAGGTTGCGTGTATGTGTGAGTGTGACTGTGTTTTATTTTTGTATATGCAGTAAATGTGTGTGTGTGCGTGTGTGTGTGTGTGTGTGTGTGTGTGTGTGTGTGTGTGTGTGTGTGTGTGTGTGTGTGTGTGAGAGAGAGAGAGAATAGGAGCGAAGGGAAGGGGGTGATGATGTCGTGTGAAAGGGGGAGAGGAAGGAAGGGGGAAAGAGAGGGGGAAATGATGGGAGGGAGGGGAAGGGGAGGGGGGAGAGAGAACAGAGGAATTACCAGTGAGTGTTTGTTGTTGTTGTTGTTCTTCTTCTTCTTCATCTCTTTCTTATTATTTTTGTTGTTTTTTCTGTTGTTTCCTGTTGTTATTTTTATTATTATTGTTGTTTATAAGCACATATGAAACATTAATCACAACATACTAATTATGAAACTACTGTATACTCATTCCCTAAACAGAGAGAGAAAGAGAGAGAGAGAGAGAGAGAGAGAGAGAGAGAGAGAGAGAGAGTCTCCGGATTGAACAGGCTTTGGCCCCTATCCTCGTCGGTTAAGGAAGCTACCTAACACCATTTCCTAAGCGATTTATTTAATAGACCTTACTGTCCTCTTCTGTGTTATATAAATCCTTCTTTGTGACATAAATCCTTCCAATATCGCCATCCTCTGCATAAATAACCTGCAAAGGGATATTAACCACCCATATCCAAAAATAAATCGCTAAAGAAGAGGTGTTAGGGAGGCTTCGTTAAAATTAAGATTAACAGAGAATATATGACAAAATTTTAACCCTATTACCTTTTCAACCGTGCAAGACGTGTGCAACTTCCTGAGCAACTTATTCTGCTCTTAAGACGTTGCAAAAGAGATATTAACCACCCATATCCGGAAATAAATCGCCAAGGGAAAGGTGTTAGGGTGATCCGTAAGGCAGCGTGAAGATCCTAATATCACCTCTTAAGTCCGCGTTCTAGTAGGCTGAAGAAGCTCCCTAGCACCTCATCCTAGACGATTTATTTTGCTTACTGCGCCTTACTCTCCTCTTCTGTGTTATTTTAAATCATTCTAACACTACCATACACTTCATAAACAACGTACAAAATCATATTAACCATCCGTATCTGAAAATAAATCGCTGAGGATGAGGTGTTAGGGACCTACCATATACTTAATAAATAACGTACAAAATCATATCAGCCATCCGTATCCAAAAATAAATAGCTAAGGAAGAGGTGTTGGGGAGCTTCCATACACTTCAGCCTTCATAATCATACTAACTATCCGTGTCCAAAAATAAATAGCTAAGGAGGAGGTGCTAGGGAGCTTCCTTAACCGAGAGAATAAGGGCATATAACTAAATAAAAACATGTGACAGTAGCCAGAATAAATTAACCCATCCACCCCTATCATATTTTGAGTTTATTCTCCTATCCAGACGATTTTATTCAGCCTGGGAGAGACTTGAAGGACTGGAGGGATTAGATAAAGCCTTCACTAACCCTTTCACTTATTAACACCTCTTCCTTAGCGATTTATTTTTTGGATATGACTGGTTAACATCCTTTGGTAAGTTATTCACGCAAAGTATAACGATATTGGAAGGATCTATGCAACACACACAAAGAGGGAGAAAGGTGTAATAAGCAAAATAAATCGCTTAAGAAAAGGTTCTAGGGAGCTTCCTTACCCGACGAGAATACGAGCCCAGCAGCGTGAGAAGAAGATTAAGAAAACGTTATCGGGCTGAAAGGGTTAAGGAGACGTCTTGGGCTTAGAATAAAGAACAAGATTTTTTTGATCAAGGAAGTTAAAGGCCATTCAACTCCTTTAGTACTGTCTTTATTCTCAGATCCTTCAGACGATTTCCCTCAGCTTAGGGGAGCATCTTAGTAAAGGAGGGAGGTTAATGAAAGCTGTATCTAACCCCTCCAGCCCAATAAGTCATCCCTAAGCTGAATAAAATCGTCTGGAAATAGCAAGAGCAAATATTAGAAACAAGCAGTGGGGTTGAACAGCTGGATGCAAGTACCTGTTTCTGGCTTTAATTCCTTCGATAAGTGTTTAAGGCTTTTTGATTCAGCCTGGCTAATCATACACAGCCTTATTAATTATACACAGCCTCATTAATTATACACAGCCTCATTAATTATACACAGCCTCATTAGTTATACACAGCCTCATTAGTTATATACATCATTAATTATCCACAGCTTGAATAATTATACACAGCCTCACTAATTACACACAGCCTCACTAATTACACACAGCCTCACTTATTATACACAGCCTCATTAAGTATATACAGCATCATTAATTATACACAGCCTGACTATTTATACACAGCCTCACTACTTATAGACAGCCTCATTAATTATACAGCCTGGCTAATTATAGACACCCTCACTAATTATACGCAGCCTGGCTAATTATATACAAGACTTAAAAGCAAAGTGAGAATTATCCAGCATTATGAAAGCAAATTTGATGACGCCTTGAAAATTACGAAAGAGAGAGAGAGAGAGAGAGAGAGAGAGAGAGAGAGAGAGAGAGAGAACTCGTACTCCCAGCAGGTATAATAATAATAGTTTTTTTTTTTGCTTGTTATTTCGTTCTTATATTAACGCTGATTAACTGTACGGGAAAATTGCTAATGGTTTCCTCTTGTAATAAGTGACCCAACATCTGCTTTGGCTCAGAGAAAAAGGTTAATAAGGCGTTTACATCTGTCCAAAAACAAATAAATAAATAAATGAATAAATAAATTGGTCCGTAAATCAGTAAATAAATAAATTCGTTAAAAATAAGCAAATAGGTTAGTAAATAAATAAATAAATAAATAGGTCCGTAAATTAACAAATAAATAAATAAATAAATAAATAAGTCAGTTATATGATAGTTGTTAATTTTACTCTTTGAACTAATTTTTTTTTTTTTAGCTGAATAAAATAATCTAGAATTAGTTGGAAATAATACACTGTTTTTCACTCACACGAAAACTTTGATCGAATTTTTGTTTGTTTTCTTTCTATTTTTTTTTTTTTTTTACCTTCTTGATACAGTCGGTTTTATTTTCATCTACTTATTTATTTTTTTATAAGATCTGTTTCTCTAAGGATAAAAAATATATTCATAACATTACCTGTAAGGACACACACACACACACACACACACACACACACACACACACACACACACACGTCCAAAGTGTTAATTTGTGGGTGATGACCGTGAGACTGTATTCGAAATGGCTTTGTGGATGTTGCAACAAATCCTCCTTAGCGATTTACTCTATGAATTTCGTATCACATCTAATTATAAATATATTGTTTAACAGAGGATATTAGATTTTAATAGACCAAATTAATCGCTAAGAAAACGCAGCTACAATATAATGCTAATCACGAAGAAGTGCTAAAGAAATTATGCAGCGCCATGGTACTGTCATATTCTGCCAGTGAGTTACAGTAAAGCTGCCGAAAGACGAAATCTCCGCTAAGTTAAAGTAGCCAAACTATAGGATTTTTCTTCCTAGGATGATCGTGCTGAATTTAATTAACCCTTATCTAACTTAGCCTAAATTAACCTAGACTATCCTGGAAAGAAATAACCAGTTTGACCATTCGACGTAGGTATGCATGTTTATTATTATTATTATTATTATTATTATTATTATTATTATTATGCATATTATGAATTAAATGCCTCAGTTTGTCGAGAGCAATAGACAGATATAATGATTGTTTGTGGCTAATACAATTCAATGGTTAAGATTTATATATACCTAAGATACCTCAGTTTGTTAGACAATTACGTAGAATTCGAGCAGTTGCGATACTTATTATTTTTCGTAAGTTGTAAAGGATGTAAGAAGTCATTTTTTGTGTGTATTGTATTTTTCTTCTTTGTAGATTAATGAAATGGCCCTTTGATTTGCCCTCTCTTTGCTTATAGAAGGGTAGTTAACAGTTGCCATATACTTGTACAGATTAGTTTGGTTGTTAAATACTGAGTCAGACTTATATGCCATTTCTTCTCATTCTGTCAACATTTTCATCCATTGGTTTACCGTCAAATAACCTTTGTGTTATTTCTGTATTTCTTTTCACTTATAGAAGACACCTTAATTGCTAACATTTATTTACGAATTATTTGCTTGGTGGTAGAAAACACAGAAGTGGCAATTCATACACTGCTTTCTTCATTTGTAGATGCCCTGTGGATGTTTTTTCTCCTGTAAACACTGACATTTTTACCTTTCATATATAGAAGACTTACTGACCTTCCTTCTTTTCACTTGTAAGGAAGCATTGACATTTTTTCATCTGCAGAAGTAAGTTGGACAATCACTCCTTACATTTATAGAAGAAACATGTATATCATCTCTTCATTTGTCACAGTCTTGGACAATCCTTCCAATCTTATACTTATGAAACATGGGCGTCTTATTCTTTCTTTCTCGTTTTTTCTTTTTCCTTGTCGAAGATGCGTTGTTGACATTATTTGAAGATAAAGTTGTCTTCCTGTCGTCTTCTTCCCTGCCCCCTTGAAGCTTAAAGACTCGCCCAAAGAGCACGGTATGAAGTTCCTACGGTTCTTTGACACGTAGGAACTCTATACCTCGCTAACCGGGGAACCGAGGTGGGGGCAGAGAGCTGGGTGAAGAGATGATGATGGAGGGCTGAGATGCTGAAGAGTAGACGATGTTTGCTGGCGCTTGCTGGATGCCGAGGAAGGTTAAGTTAGCTTAGAAAATATTGCTGCTTACACTATATCTTGCTGTTTCCTGGATGCTGATAATGTAAAGCCAACTAAGAAAATATTGCTACCCATATGTTTAATGAAGCAAAAGTGTTTCGTGTTTGTTGGATGCTAATGAATACACACTTAAAATGAAGTATCATTACTAGAAACTTGATTAATTTGGGCCAGGTTGATGTTTCTCAATATGTTTTGGTGTGTCTGGTAACTCTAGGTAACCTTTAGTACAAATGCAGGCTATGTTGTAACTATACTTACAATACATTACACGAGGAAAAATATATTCGATTACAAGATTATTAGAACATTACATAAAACAGAATATTTCAAAATTCAGCCTATCTCTTATCAGAATAAATTGTGCATGACAGGAGAGCTACTCTGTCAGTTGGCTGTACAGTTCAGTCTACATATTAATTCTGCTAACAATTTGGAAGTTCTCACCTGGAAATAATTGTACCTAAGAGTTGTACATGGATAACCACAGGAATTAACAGCATTATATTCCGCCGTGTTGGATGATGAGGAATATACAATTTGGAAATACTTCTCAGTGGCCATACAAACATCTTGAAGCGAAGTAATAACAGTGAACATTGGTAAAGTAGGCAATTTCTCTCCCTTTATTTTTAACTCCTTCTGGCAGATGACGTATTTTTCGTTTAATTCTTTATTTCTTCAGACGATTTTATTCAAGTAAATAAGACAGCTGCAATGAAAGAGTTTCGGGGGGGGCAGTCTCTAAGCCCTTCTGTTCGAGTTTTATAAAATCGTCTGAGGGCAACAAGAATATAATAAAAGCTACAGCACAGGATCGTAAGGGTTAAACACTGATGCACATACAACTGAGTGTGATGATTTATATGAACAGGTCAGGACTACTCACTATATATCTGCTGGAAAAAAAGTTAAACACGTACAAGAAAGAGGCCACAATATTCTCTTTACTTTCATCCTTGATATTAGCAAGCTCAGTGTAATATTTTAATTTTTGCCTGAGTTCATTGTTGCACTTTTGTCATTAATTTACACCTCACACAGAAAAAAAAAAAAAAACTAATGAAATTCTGCCCACATTGCCTATTTCTTACACAGTGTTCAGTAATTCTAGTCATAGGTTTCGTTAGTACACACACACACACACACACACACACACACACACACACACACACACACACACACACACACACATATATATATATATATATATATATATATATATATATATATATATAAATCGTCACCAATATGCATCAGTAAATTAAACACATAAACAAAAGTATATAGTTACTTAGTTAATTCTACAGCTTCTCAGAAAATCCGCCTTTCTCATCTCTAGGCCGACGTAGTACACAGCAGTTAAGTGTATCGCCTAATATTCGTTATGAAGATAGCCGGTATTTTCGTGCATTGGGGAAGCTTGCTAACACATCTTCCTAAGCGATTTATATTGCTTACTATACGTTATTGTCGTCTTTTGCGTTGCTTAAATAATTTTAATATCAATTACTCTGCATAAACAACGTACGAAGTTATATACATCAGGCATTCCCCAAAACAAATCGCTAAGGAAGAGGTGTTAGGGAACTTTCTTAACCATCGAGGGTATGAGCCCGTATGTATTTTTTTTTTTTTTTTTGTAATGTATATATCGTTTCAGAATTATATCTTGCAATTTTACATTCTTGGAGGGAGCAAACGAAAGCGTATAGATTGTCACTTTTCTCATCCCCAAATAGGTAGATGTGTACTAGTTCACTTTTAGAAATACCGAGAGAAAATTGCAACCCCATCTAGTTGGATCGCCATAAACCCACTAGATCACCAGAGGCCATTTGGTTATATGGTTACCACCCAACGTAGTATTCTTTTTTTTTTTTTTTTTTTTTTTAAGGATTTGTAATGCATCCTAAGATCACCTTCAAGGAGTCTGTATGCTTTTTAACTTTTAAGTATTATTCACGTTTTACTCTAACTTGGTCTAAAAATTGCCATCTCGTCTTGAATGCTAAGTTGTAAAGGAAGATTATCACTAGCATGTTATCAGCCACGAAGAAGTGCCATGTAAAGGATGGAGAGCCGTAGTGTTGTCGTTTTCTACTACGTGAATAAGCTGTAAAAGGACAACACTCTGGGCCAAGTTAAAGTAAAAGGAGTATAGTACAGGTTTATATATTTCCCAGACCGTCAAGCATTCCTAACAAAAAGGAAATTATTTGTAACTTTTTTTTTATTTTTTTTTCTTTCAGTCTGAGTAAGTATTTTTGATGTTTTGGTACCATACGTAAGTGATAAATTTGTTCCTAAATGCTGTTATCATTATTCTCATTATTATTATTATTATTATTACTATGCATAGTCATTATCACCATCATCATCACCATCATCATTATCTCCCTCGTCGTCGTCACTATCACCATCAGTGCAATAACTACCATCATTTCCCCAACTCCCCCCCCCCCGTACCACCAGTGCTACTATATCGTCACCATCTCCACCACTACCACAACTACCACTCTCAGCACCTACAAAAACTACCACAACTACCACTGCATACCAAAACAACCTCACTGTCTATCAACACCACTTCCCCCCTTCACCTACTACAATTACCCTCCCACCCTACCACACCTACCATCATCTCCACTCCCCCCCTTCTACAACAACTGCCACCGCCTACCACAACTACCACCATCGCAAGGGCAATCCATCACCCACAAATGACCGCCTAACATAGCGAGTTTCTACACCTGAAGGTACCACTTACAGACATCATTTCTCGGGGGACACATCACCTAGCATTCACGTACATCATTACTCTCTCTCTCTCTCTCTATCTATCTATCTATCTATCTATCTCTGTCTCTGTCTCTCTCTCTCTCTCTTTTTTAAATCGCAGGGAGATGATGCGACGAAATGCTTTTAACTCTACTGCTTAAGCTCTTTCATTGCGATGTTCGAGTCCTAGTAGTATATTTAGGTTAAGAATAAATAAATAAATATAATAAATAAACTAAAAACTTCTTCAACTGAGAGATATCCTGATGGTAAAAGAGCTAAAAAAAAAAAAATGCAAATTAATCTAGATATTATATTCCAGCTAGAACTATACTATCTTGTCCAACTGAGAGATACCCAAGCAGTCAAAGAGTTAAACTGCTTGTGTGAGGGTTAACGAAGACACGGAGTCGGTTTAGCACACGTAATATCTGAGAACCTGATATTGAAAAAGCGAACCTGATATGGCGATCCCTGCAAGAAAAATCGCGAAAAATACTGATACACCGAGATGGCGAATGACTGAGTAGTGTGAAGTCGACAGCAATTTAATCATTAGAAACAGGGTCAGAGTGGAGAAAGGACTGGTGGAAGCTTAGAAAATATGAAGGAAAGATGAAACGGCGGGAGGGAAGAACAGGAAGACAGAAGTTCTCTATAGGAGGCCAACGATTTTCATGTTATTTTCCCTTCCTCCAATCCCCTCTTCTTTCCTTCCAACGCCCTCTTTTTCTCCCACCTTCTCTCTTCTTCCTTTCTGCTACCTTCTTTCTTCCCTCACACCACCTCAATCTCCCCTTCCCCATCCATCACACTCACCTCCCTCATCCATTTTTTTTTTTTTCCCATGTCCTACCCTCCTCCTCCGAACCATTTTCTTCTTATAAATCCCATCCCTCTCTTCTATACCTTCTTTCTTCCCTCCATCTTCCCTCCTTCCCATCTTCCCTAAAACCTCTTCCCTCTCTTCTTGCTAGCTGTTTCTTCCCTCCAACTCCTTCCTTCCCTCCTCCATCCTCTTTCTTCCCTCCCATCTTCTCTCCAGCATCTTCCATCCCTTCCCTCCCTCTCTCACCTTCCTTCCATACTCCCATACAGGTGTTAATCTCAATCACCTAATCGCGCTAAACAGAGAGAACACAGCTGCCAAACCTCGCCATGATATTCTCTCTCTCTCTCTCTCTAATTACCACCGGATTCGAGCGGATTCACGCACCACGAACAGAAAACCCAATGATTACAGACGAACACCTTCTCCTCCCTAAATACACCTCCTCTCATACCCACGTGTTGCTGTTGCGTGTGCTCAGGTGAGAATCAGGTGTGCAAATCAGGGCGATGTAAGTGCCAGGATGAGGGTGATTTTTTATACGTGTGTGTGTGTGTGTGTGTGTGTGTGTGTGTGTGTGTGTGTGTGTGTGTGTGTGTGTGTGTGTGTGTGTGTGGTTGTTAATGCTCCTGTTTTTTTGGATTCGGCTGTGGTTTATTTTTTCTTATGAGTGCTTACGAAAATATTAACCTTTTCTTTATTACTTTACCTGCTTTCCTTTTATGTGTCTTGCTTTTCTTTATTATTAACCATACATATTTTCCTAAAAAAAAAAAAAAATCGTGATATATTATTTTGGTCGATTTTCACATTCGCACACTATTAGTTACTGGTTTTTCAATTTTTTTTTTTCCTAATTATGTTTTCCCAAATCTCAAGAATTTGGGTTTCGAGTACTTTATTAATTTGTGTGTGTTTTTTTTTCTTAACAATATTGGTGTTTGTTTTAGGGGTTGTCTTGTTGGTTTTCTCATTGCTACTTGAAGTATATACTGATGCTGAATTCAAGGTTTTGATATATAATGTGTATGTGTGTGTGTGTGTGTGTGTGTGTGTGTGTGTGTGTGTGTGTATGTGTGTTTGCTTGTATGTATGTTCGTTTGCTTGTGATTTTTTCTAATTTTCGTATTTCTTCTTGTTTGTCTTGCACTTTAATAATCTGAAATATTCCGATTATTTCAATTATATCAATATAATCCTTCATGTATTCCTTTTCTTTTCATCAATAATTTTTAACTTCTTTGTGTATTTTGTATGAACGAATCTTGAATTTGGCTCTCTGTTGTCTTGTTTTTCTTTTTCTTAGAGGGAACAATTTGCAGGCTCCTGGCCTTTGGTTCCTTCTTTGCATAAAAAAAATGTTGTTCCCGGTAGTGTTGAAATGGTTGTGGAGAGAGAGAGAGAGAGAGAGAGAGAGAGAGAGAGACAGACAGACAGACAGACAGAGAAATATTACAGAAGGACTAACCATTTCAATGATAAAAAATACAGTAAATAAAAATCACTTCTAACTACCGCCAGACGATTTCCTTTAAGTTCAGATTAGACTCCCTTCCTTGAGACGATTTTATTCAGCGATGGAGTGACTTCCCGTTCTTTAGGGGTTAAGAAAATTAGGGAAGAGAAAGGGAAAGATAAAAGGAGAAAAAAGCAAGAAAGACTGAAATGGAAAAAAATAAACGAAGGTAATGTGAAAACGGAGAGACAGAGAGAGGGAAGAAAAATGAGAGAAAATTTTGGAGGAAATGTAAATATAAAAGGAGGAAAATAAATGACGATGAAAATTTCTCAAAAAGGTGTGAAAACTGAGAGAGAGAGAGAGAGAGAGAGAGAGAGAGAGAGAGAGAGAGAGAGAGAGAGAGAGAGAGAGAGAGACAAAAAAGATGGCGGTGAGACCCAGCTTTTATGGAAATATCTCCAGTATGCAAAGTAGCCGCTGGAAGGAGAGAGGAAAAAAAATAGTGGAAGAAAAGGAAAAATAAGAGATCTTTTGTCTGTTCCCTGGACAAAAGCTCGGCTGCTGCCTCCATATTGTCGCTATTTTCTGAAGCAATGACTCCGGGAAATAGTGAGAGGGAGAGAAAGAGAGGAAGAAAGAAAGAGAATAGGAGAGAGGGAGAGGCGGGCCGGGCGGGAGGTCCACAGAAAACGAGAACCAAAATACTAGCTCCGTCTGCAGTCGGATTCGTCAACAAGAACGCTCCTGGATTCCCGCAAAAAAACGTAAACAGATAGCCATCCCAGAATTCTAAAAACACGTAAACATTCCTAGCAGACAAATAAAGCGTACTTGTGCCTCTGTTTTGTTCCATGTCTCGTCCTTATTGAATAAAAATGGTGGGAAAATGGCTCGAAAAAGCAAAAAGATGGGTGGACTTTAGGAAATATATTTGGGTGTCTTCATTTCAGGAGGTAATGGGATGTGAAACAAGCCGTGTATGGAGGGAGTGGAGGTGGAGGTGCGTTGGGGGGAGGGGACGAAAGAGGAAGAGGGAAAATGGAGGAAAATGAGGGAGAGCGAGGGAAAATGAAGGATAGAAAGAGAGAGGGGGGAGGAAGGTACGAGAGAGAGAAAATGAAGAAGGGAGGGAGACAAAAGACGAAAAAAAAAAATCAAGGAGGCAGAGAGAATATTGAGGTGATGGGAAATAGAGAGAGAGAGAGAGAGAGAGAGAGAGAGAGAGAGAGAGAATATGAAAGTGGAGGTAAGGCTTCTTTAAAACATCCTGACTGTGCAGAAGGTAATGAGAGAGAGAGAGAGAGAGAGAGAGAGAGAGAGAGAGAGAGAGAGAGAGAGAGAGAGAGAGAGAGAGAGAGAGAGAGAGAGAGAGAGAGAACGTGTAAGGAAAGGCTAAGGAAAAAGTAATATAAGAAATGAAAACTAAGAAAAAAGGAGAAAATACTGGTTGCATAAGAAACAGGGTAGAGATATATCAAAGACAATTCTATGTTAATTAATCTAAACTTAGTTCGTCTAAATATATTTCAATTGAGAGAATCTAAGCAAAGGTAAGTGAATATTGATATTAATAACAGAAATAAAAACCATTGCAATATTGATAACTATAATGATGATGATGATAATGATGATGATTCAAGAGAAACAGAGAAGAAACGGCTATTAACAGGTAGAACAACGTAATTCCCACCTCCTCTCTCTCTCTCTCTCTTTTTCACACACACACACACACACAAAATGTTAGAGCCACACCTTTCATACATACGTCTTGTTCCTCGATACAGTTGTTCCCTTCACTGTAACACACCCTATCTACACGCCTGTCGCCCTCTACACACCCTCACCCTTTACACATCCTCTACACACCTGTCAGCCCCCACACACCTGTCACCCAATACACACCTGTCACCCTCTACACAACTGTCATCTTCACAACTGGACTTTTATCAATTTTTAGAAGAAAATGTAAAGATTATTTTGTCCTGCATTATTATTATTATTATTATTATTATTATTATTATAATTATTATTATTATTATTACCACTACTACTACTACTATCACTATTCTCATTGCTGTGATTTTTATTATCATTATCATCATCGCATCATTATTTTTACGGCTGTACGTTGCTTCTTTTGTTGTCTTCCTGTGTCATTTTCCACAAATCATTACCATTACTTCAAAAATTATATAGCAATACCGGAGATAATTTTCGGGTTAAGGTAAAAAATGGCTTCGGTTTCCACTGAGCAACAGCGAATTATTATCTCTTATTGCTGGTTATTATTATCAAACTGCATTTTACCTCCATCCTTATTCTCCTTTATTTTTATTATCTTTCTCGTTTCCTTCCTTTATTTTGTCTTTTATTTCATCACTCGCTTTTGGGTATTTAGTGATTCTTGTTTTTTGTTTTTTTCTTGCTCCTTCCTACCACCATTTTCTTTTTCTTTTCTTCATTCTTAATCTGCAAATTTTCTCCCCCTTCTTTCTCTTTTCCCTCCTGCCGTCTTCCCTTTTTCCTCCACTCTTTCCTTCACTTTCCTTCCCTCCATCCCTCATTTCTTCCTTCCTATTTTTCTTCCTCTCCTCCATTCTTTCTGTTTTTCTCCTTTCTGTTCTTTCTCATTTCCCCCCTTCTTTCCTTCCAATTCCTCTGCTCTTTCCTACAACTTTCTCTTTCCTCTCTGTTTTCCTGTCTTCCTTCCTCCCTCTTTTCCTTCCCATTCCACTGCTGTTGCTTTTCTCTTTTCCCACCTGTTTTTCTCTCTTTTTTTCCTTCCTTCCTTCCTCCTTACTTTCTTTCTTTCCTCTTTGGCAAATACACCCAAAGGATCATCCCTGTATCAAGAGAAAATCCTCCCATCTTCCTTTCCTCTTCCTCCTCCTTCCTCTCCCTCTTCCTTTTCTCTCTCTCCCCCTCCTCCGTCTTCTCCTTCCTTCCCTTCTCTTTTCTCTCTTCTTCCTCCTTCATTCATTCCTTTTCTTTCTTCTCCTCTCTTTATTCTCATTAACCTCCACTCCTATTTCCCCTCTTCTTTCTTTTCACCTTTCATTTCTCCTCCTCCTCGTCTTCCTCCTCCTCCTCCTCCTCCTCTTCTCCTCCTCCTCCATTATTTTCCTTCCATCTTCTTGACTTCCCCCTCCCCGTTCTTCCTTCATTTTCCTTCTCTCCAACTCCTTCATTCCCTTTTTATCTCATCTTTTTCGTTTCCTCCTGCTTCCTCCTTCTCCCTCACCTCTTCTTCCCTACTCTCTCTCTCTCTCTCTCTCTCTCTCTCTCTCCCCTCCCACACATACCCAAACCAGACACAACCCCACAGACTTTTTTTTTTTTTTTTTCGTTTTTTCGACCCATCAAATCAAACAACCGGTCACGACTTGAAATCTTCCTCTGCCCTGAGACCGAAGCCAAAAGAGAGCCAGACCACATAGAGCCAGAAGGTCGAAAATCACGTATACTTAGCTGGGGAAAATGGTCCTTATGGGATAGCTGGTTCTTGAGGCCACCTCCCTCCTGAAGGACTGGCTCGCTGGAGGTGTTATGGTGTTCTGAAGAAGGGTGGAGGGATGGAGGGAAGGAGGGAGGGAGGGAGGAGAGGAAGGAAGGAGGGAGGGACAGGAAGGAAGGAGGGAAGGACAAGAGGGAAGGAAGTAACTTTTTTTTCTTGTTTTATTTTTCTTTGGTGACTTCTCCTTTTCCACCTCTCTCTCTCCCTCCCTCCCCCTCTCTCTCTCTCTCTCTCTCTCTCTCTCTCTCTCTCTCTCTCTCTCATCTCTTTAAATAATCCTTATCTTCCTTTCTTCCATCATCGACTTCTTCCTGCACTCCTTCCCTCTTTACGGTTTCCCCCCTCCTTCCTCTTCCTCCTCCTCCTCGTCCTCCTCCTCCTCCTCCTCCTTCTCCTCTTCCTCCTCCTTGTCTTCCTCTTCTTTTCTTCTTTTTTCTTCCATTTCACCTTCGCCTCCTCAGCCCACAAACCTGGAAAGAAAGGTATGATCCAATTAGACAAATATTTTCTTCTCGTTAACTTTAATCGTCATGTCACCTGTAGTCTCTCTCTCTCTCTCTCAAGCCACCTTCGTCATCCGGTTGTGGCCAATTTTATGACCCTATGGACGTGACCCGGATTTAGACCGGGAGGTGGAGTTAATAAGAAAAATGTACGTTGATTAGTATGATAGGTTTTCCAGCGATAATGAATAGTTGAAATAGTAGTAGCAGTAGTAATAGTAGTCGTAGGTGTAGCAGTAATAGGGATAGTAAAGGTAGTAATAGTAATAGTAACACCAGTAGAAGTAATAGCAGTAGTAGCAGTAGCAGTAGCAGAAATAGTAGAAGTAGTAGTACGAGTAGCAATAGCAGCAGTAGAAGTAGTAGTAAAGATAATAATAATAATAATAATAATAATAATAATAATAATAAAAATAATTTCTTAGCTGAATAGAATCGTCTGATGGTAACAAGATAAAATTAAATAAAAGTAATAATACTGATGTTAAAGAACTCAGGAGTAAAACAAAACTCTCTCTCTCTCTCTCTCTCTCTCTCTCCTTAATATCACTTCTTATCCTCGTACGCAGATAAAGACATAAGCACCGCAAAACAAAAACAGACGCAAGGAAAACACACACACACACACACACACACACACACACACACACACACACACACACACACACACACACACACACACACACACACACACACACGATGCTAAAAACAGACGATTTTATTCAGCCTAGGGGGTTAGGCGCCTGGAAATGGGGAGAGGATTTAGGGAGAAAGAATCGTCTTGGAATAAAGAGAAATAATGAGAAAATAAAGAAAATAAAAGCAAGACGGGGAAGAAAAAGATAGAAAAAAAAAGAATACTGCGAAAGAGACAAGAAAACAACGCA